>NW_024395824.1:1108127-1365306 GCF_016617805.1 Bactrocera tryoni
GTCGAAATTTAATAGAACTAGGTGTATGTAAACTTTATTGGTCCACTGTATGTACTTACTATATGTAAGCAATTTGAAGTAGTGGGTCGTAATCAATTAAACAATCAATTTCGAATTTTTTGATCACACGTTATTTTGCATTTTAGGTGGCGAAATATAAAGCCATCATATCAGCAAAGTTTTCAGAGTCCAAACATAGCATTAGGAAACAACTTGAAAGTTGTGCCCAAAAAATATATATATGAGAACTAAAATATATATATATTTTTTGCAATATATTTTTTATTTATTGAATCTGCAGGAGTGTACCAGAGCATTTTATACGCCAGTTGGCCAGCCATTCTTCGACAGACCTTAAGTGCTCGGCTAATATTCTTGATGCTATTATGTGGCATTTGTTACGTCTCACTAAAGCTGTGTCATCCGCAAAAGTTGATGTTAATACATACATTACACTGTGGAACATTTTCGGGATTATTGTCTGGGGGGTGAGAAATTCCAAGTCAGGGTGATGCTACTAGGTCAGTAAAGTAAAACCCTCAAAGGGTTTGGCGTTCGAATGTGTCAGTTTTTTTTATTGCTGACGTGCAGTTTGAAATGGGTAATTGTAGCATTTTGATTACAATAATTTTACTTTTATAACCAAACACTCTTGCAGGTTTAAGTTCGCGGAATCCAACTAAGTTGTTACCTAGCGCTATTCCCACGTTAACCACTGCTCCTGCAGAGGCTAATGAACGCAGAAAAGGATGGAATCTCGTTCTAAAAAAGAGATGTTAACAAAAATGTTGAGGAATACCGCCCCTGTTGAAGTAATTCAAGAAGACGAGGTTGGAGAGGCACCGCAAACTGCAGGAGAGGAGGTCATCGATGAGAAATACGAGAAAATACTGCATTTGGAAACAGAACTGTTACTTCTAATTGATATTGATGAAGTATCGTTTTCTTACACAAGTATGTGTATTTCTTATTCTTTTTAGACAAAGACTGAATAATGTTGTTAGAACTTTGAACAAGTGCAAAAGCGAGCAGTCAGCAGAAATTAAACGCCTTAGGATTTCCATTAAAACCTCGGAATTCCACAGAAATAATTTGGAGCAAAAGCTTAGCTGCATTTTCACCAACGGCCAGGTAAGTGCCCAAATTCTAAAAAGTATATTATATTAAAGTTCATTACACATACATAGATTGAAAAATTAAGGGATGGAAATAAACGGAGGAATTGGAAAGAAGAAGACATAGCTAAGTCGATCACGCTATATTCAACGAGCCCGAAAGCGTACAAACTTTTACGGAGAAACAACTTTCCTCTTCCAGGTGTGCGCACTCTGCAATGGTGGTCAAAGAAAATTGACGTAGCTCCAGGTGTCATAGAGCCGGTAATGAAACTGTTGAAGGCAGCAACTGAGTGCACAAAACACTCTTTTTGTCTAAAAAGAATAAGAAATACACATACTTGTGTAAGAATAAGATACTTCATCAATATCAATTAGAAGTAACAGTTCTGTTTCCAAGTGCAGTATTTTCTCGTCTTTCTCATCGATGACCTCCTATATTCTATTCTTCAACATTGTTGTTAACATCTCTTTTTTAGAACGAGATTCCACCCTTTTCTGCCGTTCATTAGTCTCTGCAGGAGCAGTGGTTAACGTGGGAATAGCGCTAAGGTAACAACTTAGTTGGATTCCACGAACTTAAACCTGCCAGTTTGGTTATAAAAGTAAAATTATTGTAATCAAAATGCTGCAATTACCCATTTCAAACAGTAATTTTCTTTCGAGTGCTTCTGGCGCGAAGTGCACTTCACAAATGCATGCATTTTTAACATTAATTTTGTCCGTACGACGACAAAAATGAATCCATTGTGTTACTATTGTTTTAACTTTAGGGAAATGGAAAAATCTCCATTTCGTAGCACAGTTTTCATCATTATTATTATTGCACTCGAACACTGCGCAACGCATTTTAAAAAATATAAAATTTCACAATTAATTCATCACTTGAAAACACAATCGAATTCACTTTCAAAAGCGCGGGCGAATAATATGTCAACCGTGACGTCAGCAAGAACAGCTGAGTGAAAGCAAACTTGCGAATTGCGCAATCTTGCTTCTATCATTCTAGATACCAACGCACCAATTCGGGTTTCGTGAATTACATAGCACGATAGAGCAAGTAAATAGAATTACTAACGAAATAAGAAAAGCATTTGAGTACAGAGAGCACTGTTCAGCTTTATTTCTAGACGTGGCTCAGGCGTTTTGATAAGGTGTGGCATGAAGACCTTTTTTTAAAAGATTAAAAACATTCTACCTTTAGAATTGTACAAAAAATTGGAGTTTTATGTAAAAAATAGGCAATTTATGGTAAAAGTTGGAGCTTTCATATCTGATGAACGACAGATAAGGGCTGATGTACCACAGGGCAGTGTTTTAGGCCCAACTCTATACATCTTATATACAGCAGATCTTCCAACAGCTAAAATGTATTAACATCAACTTTTGCGGATGACACAGCTTTAGTGAGCCGTAACAAATGCCACATAATAGCATCAAGAATATTAGCCGAGCACTTAAGGTCTGTCGAAGAATGGCTGGCCAACTGGCGTATAAAATGCTCTGGTAGACTCCTGCAGATTCAATAAATAAAAAATATATTGCAAAAAAAAAATATTTTAGTTCTCATATATATATTTTTTGGGCACAACTGTCAAGTTGTTTCCTAATGCTATGTTTGGACTCTGAAAACTTTGCTGATATGATGGCTTTATATTTCGCCACCTAAAATGCAAAATAACGTGTGATCAAAAAATTCGAAATTGATTGTTTAATTGATTACGACCCACTACTTCAAATTGCTCACATATAGTAAGTACATACATATCTCCAACATTTTAAGGTTCTGCTATCAGATATAACCCAGTTTTAATCAACAATTAAATTATGTTTCACTCATGCTCGATTTTATTACACTAGCGCAAAAAATTTGTGTACTCAGTTTTGATAAAATGAAGATCAGAAAGAGTACTGTTACGATAGATCCACTGATTCGACATTGCCTCCTATTAACTACGTTCTTGTTGCAATGATAAGAGGTAATTAAACTTATTAATTTACTTGAAGTCAATTTTTTCTAATGTACTTTGTTCTTTTAGGTTTGATAAGTAAATGGAAAAAGCCAGTATTCTTCGAATATGACTGCAAAATTACGAAGGAAGTACTGTTTAGGATTTTGTCAAGCGTTGAAAACTGCGGTTACAATATTGTTGCCATTGTAAGCCATTTGGGTGGATCAAATAGGAGCTTATATAATGATCTTGAAATTAATGTGGAAAAACCTTGATACATTCACTAAACAATTATTTAAATTATGATATACTTTAAATTGTGTTCTTTTTTTCTATTGCAGGTTTTTACACGACGGAGACAGGATGGTGGTTTTTGCTGATGTCCACCATTTAATTAAACTACAGAGAAATCATTTTTTGGATAAGGGCTTTATTATCAATGGAAAAATTGTTAGAAAAGACATTACTCTGAAGCTGATCTCGCTTACCTCCAACGACCTGCCCCTCACGCACAAAATTTCTCAGAAGCATTTGTCTCTAACAGGAGCAGAAAGGCAAAAGGTTAAACTAGCAACAAAATTGTTCTCCCACACAATTGCTCAAGCAATAACTCGAGCCGCTAGTTTAGGTCTGCTAGAAAACGAAAATTGGGAGGAATGCCATCGACTTTTCAAAATTGTAAGTAATATTTAAAATATTAATTAAAATGTTCATGGTTGATCTAATGAATGTCAGAGTGCCCAAAGATGGAGTGAGGGAGCGCTTACACGCCTACGGTTTGGCTTTGAACAAGCAAAATAATGTACTGGAACAGATGACGGAGATGGTTTCATCAATGAGAGTCATTGGTAAAAATGCGTTGCTTCCATTCCAAAAAGGTAATAATCAAGCTATATATTTAGATAAGTTGATTTTCTACAGTTTTTTATTTTACTTATGATTTACAGGTATACTCCAAAGCAATAATGCTTTGAAATTTCTGCTGGATGACTTAAGACAGCGGTACAAAATTGATTACATTTTGACCTACCATTAAAACAGGACGTATTGGAAATTTTTTTTGGCGTAATCAGGTCAAAAGGCGGTCTTCACGATCACCCTGACAGGCAGGGGTTCAAATATAGGCTGCGTTCCTATATAGTTGGTCACAACGAAGGAGCGATCACAGAAGAAGGAAATGTTAAAGTCGACAACACACCAGATTTGGAAGGTATCCTCGAATAGCACGGTACTTGAGTTGCACGAAATCTCGAATTGCACGGTTAAAAATCGACCCTCGAATAATACGGAGTTCGGGAATTTCACGAAGTTGCGAAAATTCCTGTTAAAAATTGAGTATAATTTTCCTTCGAACGACTGTTTGTAGTATGACGCAATAATGCATTTGAATAACGCAATATTTGGTCAGTTCTCCTGTGCAGTCGTCTCGAATGGGTTAAAGTGAGCAGATCGAAATATTTAAGACGTTTTTTAAATTTTGTGCATCAAGTAGTGAGTGCTTAGCTTACTGGCCCATGTGACTGATTTTAAACTTTCCAAAGTACATACGAACTAAAGATTTTTTAGTTGAAGATTTGTAAGGTTTCTATAGTTATATTGTGCAGTTTTTGAAATTTTATCCTCGATTCTTAAGTTTGCAAAATGTCGTTGGAAAAAAAATTACCCTTGAAAAGAAACGTTATTGCACCTAAGGAAAAAATGGAAATTTTAGACAAGTTAAAAGAAGGAGTTAAAATATCGACTTTAGCAAAACCATTGACTTTACATGAAGCACGATTAAAAGAAATGAGGACAAAATAAGGATGAATGTCTTAGCAGGTTGCTCTACAACATCAAAGCGAACGGATTGCGCACGGGATGTTAACGTTGTCAAAATGGAAGAAGCTCTTTCAATTTGGATACAAGATTGCAATGATAAACGGATTCCTTTAGATGGACTTACTATCAGGCAGAAAGCTCTGAACATCTATAAATATTTGAAGGAAATGGCAAGCTCATCTGCACAAGAACAACAACAAAAGTCATTTTGTGCGAGTAAGGGCTGGCTCGAGAAATTCAAAACAAGATTCTCGTTGCGCAGTCTCAAACTTCAAGGTGAGATTGCTTCAGCGGATGCAGAAGCTGCTGGTGTTTTTATTTTAGAACTACAAAAAAATTGTAGAAGATGGAGACTATTCAGCGGATCAGATTTTCACCGTAGATGAAACAACCTTCTATTGGAAAAGGATGCCATCTCGAACCTATATGATTTCAAAAAAGCCAAAATCTGATCCTGGATTCAAAGCAGATAAACAGAGACTTACTCTTTCAATGTGCACTAACGCATCAGGGAATCTTATATTAAAGCCTACGGTTACTAGCCGATCTTTGAATCCCCGACCATTAAAAAACATCGATAAGTCTAAGCTGTCTGTTCATTGACGAGCAAATAAAAAAGCTTGGATGACAGCAAATATGTTTAAGGAGTGGTTTGAAAACTGCTTCATTCTGGAAGTAGAAAACTATATGATGGAAAAAAATTTACGTTTCAAAATTTTATTGCTATTAGATAATGCCACAAGTCATCCCAAGGACTTATGTCATCCAAATGTCAAGGTTGTATTTCTTCCCCCCAATACAACATCACTTCTCCAGCCTTTTGACCAAGGCATTATCGCAACCTTCAAAGCCTATTTTGTTCGAAAATCGTTTGAAACAATTCTGCAAAAAATAGATTCAGACGAAAATAAAACGCTTCTCCAGGCATCGAAAGAATTCTCTATTTTGGACTGCATAACAAAGATATCCTCTGCTATAAGCGAAATAAAACCTTCAACAATTAACGGTTCTTGGAAGCCAGTACTCCCTCATATTGTCCGAAAAGAAAATTCTGATTCATCCGAAGAAACTCTACACAATGAAATTCTTAATATTGCTCATAAGATAGGTGGATAGGGATTTGAGAATCTGAATAGCCAAGATCTGGACGAACTGTTTCAAGAACATACTTTGACTACAGCTGAACTAATAGAAATAATTATTGAGCCTGATGAAGACAGCATTGTAGATGAAGACGCAGAAAAGTATCCTGAAGATTATTCTCCCAATATTTGAGTCACTGATGTGCAACAAGGTTTGGATTTAGCAAAAAAATTAGAGCTTCATTTTATGGAGATTGATCCGTCACTATCACGCAAAAGAACCTTCCAAAAAAATTTAAAAACTTGTTTAGGTCCACACTTGAAAAATTTAAACACTACGGAAAATAAAAGAGTGCAATCCTCCAATATCAGCTTTGAAAATGTTTCCAGTGATGAGGAGATTCTACCACCTCGAAGAAAGAGAATTCGTATTTTGAATGACGACAGTGATCAAGAAATTTCCATTGATAATGATCTTCTACCTATTCAAGGAAAAACAAATCAATCTTTGGAGAGTGACAGTGGTTGAACATATGTAATTTAAAAATTATTGCGTTTATAGAATTTTACCTTTTAAATTTTTAAGTTTCACTTTTCTAAATTGAATGAATTTTTGTTATTTTTGTATAACTGAAATTTTGTAACTAAAAATAAAAAAAAAAATTGTTCTTATTTTTAATGTTTTCTTAATTAATCTTTGGAACCAAATGTACAAATTTGTATGGATCTCGAGTTTCGAGTTGCACGGTTTTAAATACATAGCACGGAACGGTATCTCCAAAATTGTATGATTTATTAATATCAAATAACACGATTTCGGTGCTGGAACCAATTTCGTGTTATTCGAGGATACCTATACATATGTACAAATTACGTCCAGAAGCACTTAGATTTAAGTAATTTTGTAAATTGTAGCACCAAAGTAAAAGAATTGTTTTTCAGAGCTAGAGAATGTATTTTAAGTTCGTTCTTTAAATAAAAACTTAATTGAAAATATGTACAGCAAAAAAAGAAAATTAAATAAAACAATAAATTGATAGTTGGTCACAAAATATTCAATCTTTTTATTTGCATAAATGTATATCGTTGAAACAAACACAGCAAACAGACAAAAAGAAATAATACAATGAAAACACAATTAAATGAATATGTAGGTAAAAGTGGAGGATGGAATTATGTGTAGAAGCTCACGCAAGTGGGGAAAAGTTCTCTGATCGCCATTCACTTGGGAGTGGCCAGAAACGATTCTTTTACACATGGCTCAAGCAGCTCATTACTTCCGGTCTTTGACCAAGTATCCTCTGGGTAGCCTAACAACATCCGTTCGAAGGCGAGCTAATGTGAGAAGGCAAAACATCCCCTACATAGGGTTGTGCGCTGGGTTTGGGACCCGCCACGTAAAAATCTAAACGACAGCCTCGGATGAGAGACCCCCCTTTTGATGACAACCATGGCAAACGAAATAAGGACTACGATTTGAGGGCATGCACCTGGAATGTCCGGACCATTAATTGGGAAGGTGCCGCTGCCCAGCTGGTTGATGTCCTCTCGAAAATAAAGGCTGACATCACCGCCGTACAAGAAATGCGATGGACGGGACAAGGACAGAGACGAGTAGGTCCTTGTGACATTTACTACAGTGGCCATATAAAGGAGCGCAAGTTTGGTGTTGGACTCGTGGTGGGAGAGAGACTCCGTCGCCGAATGGTGAATGAACGTCTAGAAACAATCCGCATCAAAGCGAGGTTCTTCAACATATCGCTGATTTTCGCCCACGCCCCGACGGAAGAGAAGGACGATGTGACCAAAGACGACTTCTATGAGCGCTTGGAGCGCACTTATGAGAGCTGCCCCCACCACGATGTCAAAATCGTGCTTGGCGACTTTAACGCCAGGGTGGGCAAAGAAGGTATCTTTGGCACTACGGTCGGTAATTTCAGCCTCCACGACGAAACAACCCCAAATGGGTTCAGGCTGATTGACTTCGCCGGGGCCCGAAATATGGTTAACAAACACAAAGAAGGTCTGACGTCGAGGCAGTCTGCAATCACAAACAGACAGCCGAACGATTTTCTACTCGGGCTTTACTCCTGCGTCTCTGGAGAGCACTCGTCAACAACTCGGTATAGGGAACTGTGGGACGGCATTTAAAATTCCTTACGTACAGCTGCAACCGAAACCATTGGTTTTCGGAAAGTGCAAAAGAACAGCTGGTACGACGAGGAGTACCGTGTCGCAGCGGAGAGAAAACAAACGATCGACCACGACACGTGCGGGATGGGATAGATACAGAGAGTTAAAAAGGGAAGCGAGACGCATTTGTAGACAGAAAAAGAAAGAGGCTGAAATGCGTGAGTACAAAGAGCTTCATAAGCTGGCTGACAGGGCTAATGCTCGAAAATTCTACGAAAAAATGCGGCGGCTTCCAGAAGGTTTCAAGACCGGAGCATTCTCTTGTAGAACCCCCAAAGGTGATCTAGTCACTGATGCCCAGAGCATACTTAAATTATGGAGGGAACGCTCCTCCAGCCTGCTGAATGGCAGTGAACGCACACCGCCAGGAGAAGGCGAACCCGATTCCCCAATCGATGACGATGGAGCACACGTTCCATTGCCCGACCATGAAAAAGTTCGAATAGCAATCGCCCGCCTGAAAAACAACAAAGCGGCAGGGGCCGACGGATTGCCAGCCGAGCTATTCAAACACGGCGGCGAAGAACTGATAAGGAGCATGCATCACCTTCTTTGTAAAATATGGTCGGACGAAAGCTTGCCCAACGATTGGAATTTAAGTGTGCTATGCCCAATCCAGAAAAAAGGAGACCCCACAATCTGCGCCAACTACCGTGGGATTAGCCTCCTCAACATCGCATATAAGGTTCTATCGAGCGTATTGTGTGAAAGATTAAAGCCCACCGTCAACAAACTGATGGGACCTTATCAGTGTGGCTTTAGACCTGGAAAATCAACAACCGACCAGATATTCACCATGCGCCAAATCTTGGAAAAGACCCGTGAAAGCAGAATCGACACACACCACCTCTTCGTCGATTTTAAAGCTGCTTTCGATACCACGAAAAGGAGCTGGCTTTATGCCGCGATATCTGAATTTGGTATCCGCGCAAAACTAATACGGCTGTGTAAACTGACGTTGAGTAACACCAAAAGCTCCGTGAGGATCGGGAAGGACCTCTCCGAGCCATTCGATACCAAACGAGGTTTCAGGCAAGGCGACTCCCTATCGTGCGACTTCTTCAACCTGCTTCTGGAGAAAATAGTTCGAGCTGCAGAACTAAATAGAGAAGGTAGCATCTTCTATAAGAGTGTACAGCTGCTGGCGTATGCCGATGATATTGATATCATCAGCCTCAACACCCACGCCGTTACTTCTGCTTTCTCCAGTCTGGACAAGGAAGCACGGAAAATGGGTCTGGCAGTGAACGAGGGCAAAACGAAATATCTGCTGTCATCACGTTACTGTTGACAGTCATAATTTTGAAGTTGTAGATAATTTCGCACCATTTAGAACCAGCATTAACACCACCAACAATGTCAGCCTGGAAATCCAATGCAGGATTGCTCTTGCCAACAGGTGCTACTTCGGACTGAGCAGGCAACTGAAAAGTAAAGTCCTCTCTCGACGAACAAAAGCCAAACTCTATAAGTCGCTCATAATTCCCGTCCTGCTATATGGTGCAGAGGCTTGGGCGATGACAACAACTGATGAGTCGACGTTACGAGTTTTCGAGGGAAAAATTTTGCGAAAGATTTATGGTCCTTTGCGCATTGGCCACGTCGAATATCGCATTCGATGGAACGATGAGCTGTACGAGATATACGACGACATTGACATAGTTCAGCGAATTAAAAGACAGCGGCTACGCTGGCTGTGGGTCATGTTGTCCGGATGGATGAAAACACTCCAGCTCTGGAAAGTATTCGACGCAGTACCTGCCGGGGGAAGCAGAGGAAGACCTCCACTCCGTTGGAAGGACCAAGTGGAGAAGGACCTGGCTTCGCTTGGAATATCCAATCTACGCCACGTAGTGAAAAGAAGAAACGACTGGCGCGCTGTTGTTAACTCGGCTATAATCGCGTAAGCGGTGTCTACGCCAATTAAGAAGAAGAAGAAAGTAAATGTTAACTATAAAATATTCACTTATATTGATATCTTTTATTAATCTTCACTTATATTGATGTTAAATTTTGATGATATTCATGATTTTGTATGCCTGCAATACAAAATTGCTTCTTATTGCAAATTGCTTACATATAGTAAGTTCATTTTAAGGTTCTGCTATCAGATATAACCCAGTTTTAATCAACAATTAAATTATGTTTCACTCATGTTCGATTTTATTACACTAGCGCAAAAAATTTGTGTACTCAGTTTTGATAAAATGAAGATCAGAAAGAGTACTGTTACGATAGATCCACTGATTCGACATTGCCTCCTATTAACTACGTTCTTGTTGCAATGATAAGAGGTAATTAAACTTATTAATTTACTTGAAGTCAATTTTTTCTAATGTACTTTGTTCTTTTAGGTTTGATAAGTAAATGGAAAAAGCCAGTATTCTTCGAATATGACTGCAAAATTACGAAGGAAGTACTGTTTAGGATTTTGTCGCTGTTGAAAACTGCGGTTACAATATTGTTGCCATTGTAAGCCATTTGGGTGGATCAAATAGGAGCTTATATAATGATCTTGAATTAATGTGGAAAAACCTTGACATACATTCACTAAACAATTATTTAAATTATGATATACTTTAAATTGTGTTCTTTTTTTCTATTGCAGGTTTTTACACGACGGAGACAGGATGGTGGTTTTTGCTGATGTCCACCATTTAATTAAACTACAGAGAAATCATTTTTTGGATAAGGGCTTTATTATGAATGGAAAAATTGTTAGAAAAGACATTACTCTGAAGCTGATCTCGCTTACCTCCAACGACCTGCCCCTCACGCACAAAATTTCTCAGAAGCATTTGTCTCTAACAGGAGCAGAAAGGCAAAAGGTTAAACTAGCAACAAAATTGTTCTCCCACACAATTGCTCAAGCAATAACTCGAGCCGCTAGTTTAGGTCTGCTAGATAACGAAAATTGGGAGGAATGCCATCGACTTTTCAAAATTGTAAGTAATATTTAAAATATTAATTAAAATGTTCATGGTTGATCTAATGAATGTCAGAGTGCCCAAAGATGGAGTGAGGGAGCGCTTACACGCCTACGGTTTGGCTTTGAACAAGCAAAATAATGTACTGGAACAGATGACGGAGATGGTTTCATCAATGAGAGTCATTGGTAAAAATGCGTTGCTTCCATTCCAAAAAGGTAATAATCAAGCTATATATTTAGATAAGTTGATTTTCTACAGTTTTTATTTTACTTATGATTTACAGGTATACTCCAAAGCAATAATGCTTTGAAATTTCTGCTGGATGACTTCTAAGACAGCGGTACAAAATTGATTACATTTTTGACCTACCATTAAAACAGGACGTATTGGAAATTTTTTTTGGCGTAATCAGGTCAAAAGGCGGTTCACGATCACCCTGACAGGCAGGGGTTCAAATATAGGCTGCGTTCCTATATAGTTGGTCACAACGAAGGAGCGATCACAGAAGAAGGAAATGTTAAAGTCGACAACACACCAGATTTTGAAGGTATCCCCTCGAATAGCACGGTACTTGAGTTGCACGAAATCTCGAATTGCACGGTTAAAAATCGACCCTCGAATAATACGGAGTTCGAATTTCACGAAGTTGCGAAAATTCCTGTTAAAAATTGAGTATAATTTTCCTTCGAACGACTGTTTGTAGTATGACGCAATAATGCATTTGAATAACGCAATATTTGGTCAGTTCTCCTGTGCAGTCGTCTCGAATGGGTTAAAGTGAGCAGATCGAAATATTTAAGACGTTTTTTTAAATTTTGTGCATCAAGTAGTGAGTGCTTAGCTTACTGGCCCATGTGACTGATTTTAAACTTTCCAAAGTACATACGAACTAAAGATTTTTTAGTTGAAGATTTGTAAGGTTTCTATAGTTATATTGTGCAGTTTTTGAAATTTTATCCTCGATTCTTAAGTTTGCAAAATGTCGTTGGAAAAAAAATTACCCTTGAAAAGAAACGTTATTGCACTCTAAGGAAAAAATGGAAATTTTTAGACAAGTTAAAAGAAGGAGTTAAAATATCGACTTTAGCAAAACCATTGACTTTACATGAAGCACGATTAAAAAGAAATGAGGACAAAATAATGATGAATGTCTTAGCAGGTTGTTCTACAACATCAAAGCGAACGGATTGCGCACGGGATGTTAACGTTGTCAAAATGGAAGAAGCTCTTTTCAATTTGGGATACAAGATTGCAATGATAAACGGATTCCTTTAGATGGATCCTCTACTATCAGGCAGAAAGCTCTGAACATCTATAAATATTTGAAGGAAATGGCAAGCTCATCTGCACAAGAACAACAACAAAAGTCATTTTGTGCGAGTAAGGGCTGGCTCGAGAAATTCAAAACAAGATTCTCGTTGCGCAGTCTTAAACTTCAAGGTGAGATTGCTTCAGCGGATGCAGAAGCTGCTGGTGTTTTTATTTTAGAACTACAAAAAAATTGTAGAAGATGGAGACTATTCAGCGGATCAGATTTTCACCGTAGATGAAACAACCTTCTATTGGAAAAGGATGCCATCTCGAACCTATATTTCAAAAAGCCAAAAATCTGATCCTGGATTCAAAGCAGATAAACAGAGACTTACTCTTTTAATGTGCACTAACGCATCAGGGAATTTTATGTTAAAGCCTATGGTTATTAGCCGATCTTTGAATCCCCGACCATTAAAAAACATTGATAAGTCTAAGCTGTCTGTTCATTGGCGAGCAAATAAAAAAAAGCTTGGATGACAGCAAATATGTTTAAGGAGTGGTTTGAAAACTGCTTTATTCTGGAAGTAGAAAACTATATGATGGAAAAAAATTTACGTTTCAAAATTTTATTGCTATTAGATAATGCCACAAGTCATCCCAAGGACTTATGTCATCCAAATGTCAAGGTTGTATTTCTTCCCCAATACAACATCACTTCTCCAGCCTTTTGACCAAGGCATTATCGCAACCTTCAAAGCCTATTTTGTTCGAAAATCGTTTGAAACAATTCTGCAAAAAATAGATTCAGACGAAAATAAAACGCTTCTCCAGGCATCGAAAGAATTCTCTATTTTGGACTGCATAACAAAGATATCCTCTGCTATAAGCGAAATAAAACCTTCAACAATTAACGGTTCTTGGAAGCCAGTACTCCCTCATATTGTCCAAAAAGAAAATTCTGATTCATCCGAAGAAACTCTACACAATGAAATTCTTAATATTGCTCATAAGATAGGTGGATAGGGATTTGAGAATCTGAATAGCCAAGATCTGGACGAACTGTTTCAAGAACATACTTTGACTACAGCTGAACTAATAGAAATAATTAATGAGCCTGATGAAGACAGCATTGTAGATGAAGACGCAGAAAAGTATCCTGAAGATTCTTCTCCCAATATTTGCGTCACTGATGTGCAACAAGGTTTGGATTTAGCAAAAAATTAGAGCTTCATTTTATGGAGATTTATCCGTCACTATCACGCAAAAGAACCTTCCAAAAAAATTTAAAAACTTGTTTAGGTCCATACTTGAACATTTTAAACACTACGGAAAATAAAAGAGTGCAATCCTCCAATATCAGCTTTAAAAATGTTTCCAGTGATGAGGAGATTCTACCACCTCGAAGAAAGAGAATTCGTATTTTGGATGACGACAGTGATCAAGAAATTTCCATTGATAAGGATCCTCTACCTATTCAAGGAAAAACAAATCAATCTTTGGAGAGTGACAGTGGTTGAACATATGTAATTTTAAAATTATTGCGTTTATAAAATTTTACCTATTAAATTTTTAAGTTTCACTTTTCTGAATTGAATGAATTTTGTTATTTTTGTATAACTGAAATTTTATAACTAAAAATAAAAAAAAAATTGTTCTTATTTTTAATGTTTTCTTAATTAATCTTTGGAACCAAATGTACAAATTTGTATGGATCTCGAGTTTCGAGTTGCACGGTTTTAAATACATAGCACGGAACGGTATCTCCAAAATTGTATGATTTATTAATATCAAATAACACGATTTCGATTAACACGGAACCACTTAACCGTGTTATTCGAGGGATACCTATACATATGTACAAATTACGTCCAGAAGCACTTAGATTTAAGTAATTTTGTAAATTGTAGCACCAAAGTAAAAGAATTGTTTTTCAGAGCTAGAATGTATTTTAGGATTCGTTCTTTAAATAAAAACTTAATTGAAAATATGTACAGCAAAAAAAGAAAATTAAATAAAACAATAAATTGATAGTTGGTCACAAAATATTCAATCTTTTTATTTGCATAAATGTATATCGTTGAAACAAACACAGCAAACAGACAAAAAGAAATAATACAATGAAAACACAATTAAATGAATATGTAGGTAAAAGTGGAGGATGGAATTATGTGTAGAAGCTCACGCAAGTGGGGAAAGTTCTCTGATCGCCATTCACTTGGGAGTGGCCAGAAACGATTCTTTTACACATGGCTCAAGCAGCTCACTACTTCCGGTCTTTGACCAAGTATCCTCTGGGTAGCCTAACAACATCCGTTCGAAGGCGAGCTAATGTGAGAAGGCAAAACATCCCCTACATAGGGTTGTGCGCTGGGTTTGGGGACCCGCCACGTAAAAATCTAAACGACAGCCTCGGATGAGAGACCCCCTTTTGATGACAACCATGGCAAACGAAATAAGGACTACGATTTGAGGGCATGCACCTGGAATGTCCGGACCATTAATTGGGAAGGTGCCGCTGCCCAGCTGGTTGATGTCCTCTCGAAAATAAAGGCTGACATCACCGCCGTACAAGAAATGCGATGGACGGGACAAGGACAGAGACGAGTAGGTCCTTGTGACATTTACTACAGTGGCCATATAAAGGAGCGCAAGTTTGGTGTTGGATTCGTGGTGGGAGAGAGACTCCGTCGCCGAATGGTGAATGAACGTCTAGAAACAATCCGCATCAAAGCGAGGTTCTTCAACATATCGCTGATTTTCGCCCACGCCCCGACGGAAGAGAAGGACGATGTGACCAAAGACGACTTCTATGAGCGCTTGGAGCGCACTTATGAGAGCTGCCCCCACCACGATGTCAAAATCGTGCTTGGCGACTTTAACGCCAGGGTGGGCAAAGAAGGTATCTTTGGCACTACGGTTGGTAATTTCAGCCTCCACGACGAAACAACCCCAAATGGGTTCAGGCTGATTGACTTCGCCGGGGCCCGAAATATGGTTAACAAACACAAGGAAGATTCGACGTCGAGAAGCTGCAATCACAACAGACAGCCGAACGATTTTCTACTCGGCTTGCACTCCTGCTCTCTGAGAGCACTCGTCAACAACTCGGTATAAGGGAACTGTGGGACGGCATTTAAAATTCCTTACGTACAGCTGCAACCGAAACCATTGGTTTTCGGAAAGTGCAAAAGAACAGCTGGTACGACGAGGAGTACCGTGTCGCAGCGGAGAGAAAACAAACGATCGACCACGACACGTGCGGGATGGTATAGATACAGAGAGTTGAAAAGGGAAGCGAGACGCATTTGTAGACAGAAAAAGAAAGAGGCTGAAATGCGTGAGTACAAAGAGCTTCATAAGCTGGCTGACAGGGCTAATGCTCGAAAATTCTACGAAAAAATGCGGCGGCTTACAGAAGGTTTCAAGACCGGAGCATTCTCTTGTAGAACCCCCAAAGGTGATCTAGTCACTGATGCCCAGAGCATACTTAAATTATGGAGGGAACGCTCCTCCAGCCTGCTGAATGGCAGTGAACGCACACCGCCAGGAGAAGGCGAACCCGATTCCCCAATCGATAACGATGGAGCACACGTTCCATTGCCCGACCATGAAAAAGTTCGAATAGCAATCGCCCGCCTGAAAAACAACAAAGCGGCAGGGGCCGACGGATTGCCAGCCGAGCTATTCAAACACGGCGGCGAAGAACTGATAAGGAGCATGCATCACCTTCTTTGTAAAATATGGTCGGACGAAAGCATGCCCAACGATTGGAATTTAAGTGTGCTATGCCCAATCCATAAAAAAGGAGACCCCACAATCTGCGCCAACTACCGTGGGATTAGCCCCCTCAACATCGCATATAAGGTTCTATCGAGCGTATTGTGTGAAAGATTAAAGCCCACCGTCAACAAACTGATGGGACCTTATCAGTGTGGCTTTAGACCTGGCAAATTAACAACCGACCAGATATTCACCATGCGCCAAATCTTGAAAAAGACCCGTGAAAGGAGAATCGACACACACCACCTCATCGTCGATTTCAAAGCTGCTTTCGACAGCACGAAAAGGAGCTGCCTTTATGCCGCGATATCTGAATTTGGTATCCCTGCAAAACTAATACAGCTGTGTAAACTGACGTTGAGTAACACCAAAAGCTCCGTCAGAATCAGGAAGGACCTCTCCGTGCCATTCGATACCAAACGAGGTTTCAGACAAGGCGACACTCTATCGTTCGACTTCTTCAACCTGCTTCTGGAGAAAATAGTTCGAGCTGCAGAACTAAATAGAGAAGGTAGCATCTTCTATAAGAGTGTAGAGCTACTGGCGTATACCGATGATATTGATATCATCGGCCTCAACACCCGCGCCGTTAGTTCTGCTTTCTCCAGGCTGGAAAAGGAAGCACAGAAAATGGGTCTGGCAGTGAACGAGGGCAAAACGAAATATCTGCTGTCATCACGTTACTGTTGACAGTCATAATTTTGAAGTTGTAGATAATTTCGTCTATTTAGGAACCAGCATTAACACCACCAACAATGTCAGCCTGGAAATCCAATGCAGGATTGCTCTTGCCAACAGGTGCTACTTCGGACTGAGCAGGCAACTGAAAAGTAAAGTCCTCTCTCGACGAACAAAAGCCAAACTCTATAAGTCGCTCATAATTCCCGTCCTGCTATATGGTGCAGAGGCTTGGGCGATGACAACAACCGATGAGTCGACGTTACGAGTTTTCGAGGGAAAAATTTTGCGAAAGATTTATGGTCCTTTGCGCATTGGCCACGTCGAATATCGCATTCGATGGAACGATGAGCTGTACGAGATATACGACGACATTGACATAGTTCAGCGAATTAAAAGACAGCGGCTACGCTGGCTAGGTCATGTTGTCCGGATGGATGAAAACACTCCAGCTCTGAAAGTATTCGACGCAGTACCCGCCGGGGGAAGCAGAGGAAGACCTCCACTCCGTTGGAAGGACCAAGTGGAGAAGGACCTGGCTTCGCTTGGAATATCCAATTTACGCCACGTAGTGAAAAGAAGAAACGACTGGCGCGCTGTTGTTAACTCGGCTATAATCGCGTAAGCGGTGTCTACGCCAATTAAGAAGAAGAAGAAAGTAAATGTTAACTATAAAATATTCACTTATATTGATATCTTTTATTAATCTTCACTTATATTGATGTTAAATTTTGATGATATTCATGATTTTGTATGCCTGCAATACAAAATTGCTTCTTATTGCAAAGAAAAACAAACAACTGAAAATCAGCTGATTGTACGTTGGTCAACCGTGACGTAGGTGCGCAGAACGAATAAAATTTGAACTCGTCATTGCGCAATCTTGTTTCTATCATTCTTGCGTTGGTATTATATTATTTTCGTGGAGGAAAGGAGACATCTTTGATAGTAATAGTCAAATATTTTAGAAAGACAGGGTAGAAGATTGATCACAACTCAAAGAAATGCTCACAAAGTTGGAGTTTATAGCAAATTCACCGTTCTACAAAAGTAGTCAAATGTTTCTCTTTTCTTGGTTTTTTCTCTTTTTTTCTATTTCCTTTGATAAGCATTGATGTTTGACGAAAAGTATATCACTACCTCTTAACTTACAGACCATTTTTGTAGAGTAGAACATTTCTCATAAGCCAATGAACTTTGCATTTTAAAATTATGTTTTTTGCATTGAGTTATAAAATCATATCGTCACCTAAAATGCAAAATAACATAACAACATTTTCGGAAATTTACAGAGGAAGGAATGAAACATGTAATAAAATCGAACATAAGTGAAACATAATTTAATTGTTGATTAAAACTGGGTTATATCTGATAGCAGAACCTTAAAATGTTGGAGATATGTATGTACTTACTATATGTAAGCAATTTGAAGTAGTGGGTCGTAATCAATGAAACACTCAATTTCGAATTTTTTGATCACTCGTTATTTTCCTGTTTTTGGTGACGATATATTAAGCCATCATATCAGCAAAGTTTTCAGAGTACAAACATAGCATTAGGAAACAACTTGAAAGTTGTGCCCAAAAAATATATAGTTGAGAACTAAAATTTTTTTTTTTTGCAATATCTTTTTTATTTATTGAATCTGCTTTCTATTTTAAAAGCCTAACAATAGGTTATAAAATCTTACATCTATTTAAAAACTAAACAAGCTCAATCAAGTGATTCAGCTGTTTTGGTGATACGTTGCTCATTAGTACGCAGGCTTATCTCTTCTGTTAAGGCGTGCTTGATTGCAGGAATGTACCAAAGCACTTTTATACGCCAGTTGGCCAGCCATTCTTCGGCAGACCTTCAGTGCTCGGCTAATATTCTTGATGCTATTATGTGGCATTTGTTACGGCTCACTAAAGCTGTGTCATCCGCAAAAGTTGATGTTAATACATTTTAGCTGTTGGAAGATCTGCTGTATATAAGATGTATAGAGTTGGGCCTAAAACACTGCCCTGTGGTACATCAGCCCTTATCTGTCGTTCATCAGATATGAAAGCTCCAACTTTTACCATAAATTGCCTATTTTTTACATAAAACTCCAATTTTTTGTACAATTCTAAAGGTAGAATGTTTTTAATCTTTTAAAAAAGGTCTTCATGCCACACCTTATCAAACGCCTGAGCCACGTCTAGAAATAAAGCTGAACAGTGCTCTCTGTACTCAAATGCTTTTCTTATTTCGTTAGTAATTCTATTTACTTGCTCTATCGTGCTATGTAATTCACGAAACCCGAATTGGTGCGTTGGTATCTAGAATGATAGAAGCAAGATTGCGCAATTCGCAAGTTTGCTTTCACTCAGCTGTTCTTGCTGACGTCACGGTTGACATATTATTCGCCCGCGCTTTTGAAAGTGAATTCGATTGTGTTTTCAAGTGATGAATTAATTGTGAAATTTTATATTTTTAAAATGCGTTGCGCAGTGTTCGAGGCGCAATAATAATAATGATGAAAACTGTGCTACGAAATGGAGATTTTTCCATTTCCCTAAAGTTAAAACAATAGTAACACAATGGATTCATTTTTGTCGTCGTACGGACAAAATTAATGTTAAAAATGCATGCATTTGTGAAGTGCACTTCGCGCCAGAAGCACTCGAAAGAAAATTACTGTTTGAAATGGGTAATTACAGCATTTTGATTACAATAATTTTACTTTTATAACCAAACTGGCAGGTTTAAGTTCGCGGAATCCAACTAAGTTGTTACCTAGCGCTATTCCCACGTTAACCACTGCTCCTGCAGAGACTAATGAACGGCAGAAAAGGGTGGAATCTCGTTCTAAAAAAGAGATGTTAACAACAATGTTGAAGAATAGAATATAGGAGGTCATCGATGAGAAAGACGAGAAAATACTGCACTTGGAAACAGAACTGTTACTTCTAATTGATATTGATGAAGTATCTTATTCTTACACAAGTATGTGTATTTCTTATTCTTTTTAGACAAAGACTGAATAATGTTGTTAGAACTTTGAACAAGTGCAAAAGCGAGCAGTCAGCAGAAATTAAACGCCTTAGGATTTCCATTAAAACCTCGGAATTCCACAGAAATAATTTGGAGCAAAAGCAAATGCAGCTAGCATTTTCACCAACGGCCAGGTAAGTGCCCAAATTCTAAAAAGTATATTATACTAGCTGACCCGGCAGCCGTTGTCCTGCCTGAAATTATGTGTTTTGAAATGAAAAGAAAGTTGAATTTATATTGTGTTGAAAATCATTTATTTTCGATTTTTCCAAATTTTTTCAATGTAACGAAGCTTGATAAACAATATTTTTTGGTTTCTGTTTCGGTATATCTAACCGTGTGAAAAACATAGCATTTCCAAATTTATGCCACACACTATGCGACTATCCGTGTGTCCTGTTGATTGTCATCTCGAATGCAATTTTCACTCGAAACGGAATACGTTTGAATTGAAATGGCAAATCGTTAGAGCTCAAAGGAATTCGTAGAATCAAGCATTCTGCCCCCTTGTATTTGATAGCGCAGATTGCGGAACATAATAACGTCAGATCCAACTTTAAGACGCAAATGATGCGGTGACATACCAAGCCTCTCCAAAGAATTTAGAAATTCCACTGGATAATTCACGGCGTCGTCTTCATTTTCAAGACGATCGGTCGATCGTTAGAGCGAGAGGAGGGTTGAGTCCATCACCTGACCCAGTGTCAGATTTTTAAATACATAATTACTATTATAACATCGCCTTCCCAAATTAAAAAAAATATTTCCTGATAATTCCCAAATGATTTTACGTCTGTTGCAATTTAAATTTCGCCATTCCCTAAAAAATTCGCCAAGTATACGGTTGAATATGTTTTTAATCACTCTTAATTAACTGTTCGTTCCCAAATTATAAAAAGGCTTTCCCGAAATTTCCCAAATTAATTCGCGATTGTTCCATACATTAATTTATGGAAATGATCAATTTATTCGCCAAGTAAACGGCGGTCCAACAACCTGCCCATCATGTGCAAAATTTCTCAGAAGCATTTGTCTGTAACAGGAGCAGAAAGGCAAAAGGTTAAACTAGCCACAAAATTGTTCTCCCACACAATTGCTCAAGCAATAACTCGAGCCGCTAGTTTAGGTCTGCTAGATAACGAAAATTGGGAGGAATGCCATCGACTTTTCAAAATTGTAAGTAATATTTAAAATATTAATTAAAATGTTCTTATATAACAAATATTAATTTTGTAGACAAATGACTGGTTTGATCTAATGAATGTCAGGGTGCCCAAAGATGGAGTGAGGGAGCGCTTACACGCCTACGGTTTGGCTTTGAACAAGCAAAATAATGTACTGGAACAGATGACAGAGATGGTTTCATCAATGACAGTCATTGGCAAAAATGCGTTGCTTCCATTCCAAAAAGGTAATAATCAAGCTATATATTTAGATAAGTTGATTTTCTACAGTTTTTGATTTCACTTATGATTTACAGGTATACTCCAAAGCAATAATGCTTTGAAATTGCTGCTGGATGACTTAAGACAGCGGTACAAAATTGATTACATTTTGACCTACCATTAAACCAGGACGTATTGGAAAATTTTTTTGGCGTAATCAGGTCAAAAGGCGGTCTTCACGATCACCCTGACAGGCAGGAGTTCAAATATAGGCTGCGTTCCTATATAGTTGGTCACAACGAAGGAGCGATCACCGAAGAAGGAAATGCTAAAGTCGACAACACACCAGATTTGGAAGGGAATTACTTATCTCTAACCGGTAATTATCAAAATATTAAACGTACATAGTATATTATAAACCTAAAACTACAGAAAACATTCCTATATAAAAATGTATTGATGTTAACAAATGCAAATATGTACTTACATACAAACTAAGTTTTTGTATACTAACCACTGTTTCTTATCCTAATTATAACGATAATCTTAACAAACAATTTATTCCATTTATTTATACGCATGTATGTATGTTTATTATATGTATTTTTGCAGGTAATATTTTTCAACGTGTGTCAGTTGATCTAAATTCCACTGACCCAATTGAAAAAATAATGACTTGGAGATTATCAACAACGACGGACTTGAGAATTTGGCAGGGTACATCTGCCACAAACTCGGTAAAGACAACCCTGAAATTTGCGCCAATTCAGAAAATTGTTCGTCTTATACTTGTGTGGATCACCTTTCTGAAGGAGGACTCTCAAAACCAACAGATATGTTGATGGAGCATATGAGAGCCTTGCAAGCAGTATTTGACGACTTAAATGGCACTTAAATTTAAGTAATTTTGTAAATTGTAGCTCCAAGGTAAAAGAATTGTTTTCGAGAGCTAGAATGTATTTTAGGATTCGTTCCTTAAATAAAAACTTAATTGAAAATATGTACAGCAATACAGGTCACAAAATATTCAATCTTTTTATTTGCATAAGTGTATATGGTTGAAACAAACACAGCAAAGAGACAAAATGAAATAATACAATGAAAACACAATTAAATGAATTAGTAGGTAAATGTTAACTATAAAATATTCACTTATATTGATATTTTTTTATTAATATTCACTTATATTGATGTTAAATTTTGATGATATTCATGATTTTGTATGCCTGCAATACAAAATTGCTTCTTATTGCAAAGAAAAACAAACAACTGAAAATCGGCTGATTGTACGTTGGTCAACCGTGACGTAGATGCGCAGAACGAATAAAATTTGAACTCGTCATTGCGCAATCTTGTTTCTATCATTCTTGTTTTGATATTATATTATTTTCGTGGAGGAAAGGAGACATCTTTGATAGTAACACTTTTTCAAATATTTTAGAAAGACAGGGTAGAAGACTGATGAGTCTCTATGAAGACGGCTGTTGTAAGTCTTTCCCAGGTTTATCTATCAAGATAATCATCGACTTTTTCCATGAATTAAAACAGTATCCGAGATTAAGAATTGCATTTCCACCCATGTCTCGTATAGGCATGTTGGAGTCAGTTGGTGGCTTCTTGGACTTTTGGGCTTTCCAAAGGGAATTTTTCTTGCTTGAATTTGGACACAACTTCTTTATATACATTTCGGTATTGAATTCTTCCTCAAGCTGAGTGGAAGGGGAACGATTTATCTGTCATTCATGCATTGCACGCCCGTTTTCATTTACAAGCTTTTCTATTTCTCTGTTAGATATTTTTCTGGGACCAAGCGGCTTATAGTTTTTTTTTGGTGTTGCTAAGACAGCTGCGTTAGTTATTATACCATTGAGTTCTCTTATGCTTTCGTCAATATCTCTTCCTGTATTTATTTTGTACTCAATATTAATGTGGCTACTCACGTATTTTTTATATTTTAGCCAATTTGTTTTATAAGAAGTTAGACCCATTTTTGGATTAACGAATGTGGGTTGCTCACATAACTTTATAAGTACAGGATAATGATAAGAAGATAGATCAGTACATGTATCAGCTGTTATGTGCGATTTATATATATTTTTGATTACAGCAAAACCTATTAAATCTGGTATTTTTTTACGATCACTAGGCCAATAAGGAGATATTATGTCAAGGTTATTGTGTCTATTTATAATAGTGAGATATAGTTGTCGTCTTTTTTGATTAATTAGTCGTGAGCCCCAATACGTGTGCTTTGCTTTGTAATCTCCACCTGCTAGAAAACTATGACCTAGTGTTCCAAAAAAGTTTGTAAATTGGATGTCTGTAATATTAAACCGAGGTGGGCAGTATATGGCGGTCAGGCTTAACCCTTTCGATCCGAAAAGCCGTTGAAGTAAATAAAACATAATTCGCATAATAAATCGAGATGACAGGTATGGGAAAAACATATTTTCCGTTAAAAAACGAAATCAATGAATCAGGGGCGGGGGGAGGGGCTGGGACAAAAACGTCCCGTCAGTATTTTTTGATGGGACATATTTATCCCGATCAGTACTTAATGCTCCCAAGGCTTACATATTATTTCAACTGGTTTTTATATGAAAGCTAATTTTATTTGTAATTCAATGAACATTTTTTGTAAACAAAAGTAAAAAACATATTTCATATTAGACTATAAAATAAAATTAATTTGAAATTAATTAAAATATTTGAAAATATATAGAAGTAAAACGATAACAATAAATGTGTGCGTCGGATCCTGACTGGGACATTTTTAGCCCAACAAGAATACTGATGGGACACATATATCCCAGAAACTTATAAATATCAATAATTACAAAAATACAATATAAAATTAGTACTCATCAACTTCACAATATGTCAAAAACACTAACACAACTATTTATTAAAGTTTCAGTCGATTTAAAAACAGTAAACTTACAAATATCAAAAAAATTCATTGCGAATTATGAAATACGCGTCCAACCATTCGTTCTATTTTGGCAAATGAACACGTGTTTCTTATTTAAAATACCACGAATGTAATCAAATACCGTTAAGAATAGTATAAGCTACGAAAAGGGACTAATTTCAACTTTTTAACCACTTATTTTCTACGCTGGGTATCTTTGAAAATACAGCGGGACACATAGGACCCGTTCGGATCGAAAGGGTTAAGTCCCCGCAGCGATTTTTATAATTTTTGTTGCAGCTTGTAATTGCATTGTGGCATACGATTCTAATGCATGATGATTTAACCGTTTTCTAACCCACACTGCTGTTCCTCCATGCGTCTTCCCCTTTGCGTGATTTGTAACATACAAGTATATTCTAAATCCCGGTATAAATAAATTGTTTTTGTTCGTAAGATGAGTTTCTGACAAAAGCATTACATCAATATTATTTTCATTCAGAAATCTAATAAGTTATAATTTATGTTAGTTAACACCGTTAGCATTCCATAATCAAATGTTCAATACACTCATATTTTACTTAAAAAAGATTGCAAAATTTGGTTTTGTGATTTGATTATCTCTTGAATCATATTTTGCATTGAAGCCATAAATTGTGTCATACATTGGGTTAAGGTTGAAAATCATAGTTTCAACGCTTCCATTTGGTTGGTTTTGGGGCAATTGCATTTGTGCAGAATTTCCTTTCACCACGTTTGCATAGCTCCCTTGTGTAGCATTGTCTTTAAGATTTACTGGTTTTGAAATATGGACGGGGATTTAAATATTTTTATTAGGAGGAATGTTCAATATTTGTTTACGACGTGCTTGAAAGCCCAGTGACAACTTCGATTTCAAATCTATTTACATACAAGGCAACCCCTGTAGTTAGCAGTGTGATTTCCTCCACAATTGCTGCATTTTTTATTTAAATTCTCTTTTTTTCAACATTTTGAAGTAGGATGTAGATCAGAACTAAAATATGATCAAAATTGCAAAATTGAGTCTGAGAAAAATATCTACTTACTTTTTGAAGTTGGATATGAGTTGGAAATATTGAATGAGTACTATTGAAGTCAATTAAGATGAATTGAAATAAATTTATATTCGTGTATACTACAAAGTATTACTTAAACTTTCTGTTGCCACACGTATTTACCTAAGCGGAACGAACGCGGATTGCGAGACGAATAAGAACTACATATTTATATATCGGTAGCTTTTCTGAGAATTGTTTGGTGAATGATGTTTGTAGCTTCAACAATAACACTTCCCAAGCGGTCCTATAGTGGACAGCAACTGATATACCGTTCCAACCAAGAATGATAGAGAAAGAGATTACGCAATGCGCATGTTTGTTTTCAGTCAGCTGTTCTTGCTGACGTCACGGTTGACTTATTATTCGCCCGCGCCTTTGAATGTGAATTCGAATTGTATTTTCGCGTCTAGTATTAATTGTGAAATTTAATATTTTTTAAAATGAGTTGCGCAGTGTTCGGATGCAATAATAACAATTAGAAAAACTGACGTTGATCACACAACAAATTACCGGCACTCACCTGGATTTAAGCGTCGAACGTTTGGTTATCGGATACGTGTAGGCGCACTGATTGATCGAGAAAGAGTGGCTGGCGCCGTCCGCCAGTCCCTTTTGTTGCTTGTGTCTGGTGTCCTCGGGTGTGGTGTGAAAGGTGTGGTGTAGATGAGATGAGAGTGTGATGAAATGATGTGTGGATGATGTAGATGGTGTATTCGTGTTGAGTATGGTGTGTATGAGTGGGGTGTAGTTTTATTATAGTAAGAGGGGGGTCAGGTGCTCATTTAGCCATCCCGGCCCCCCTAAACGACTGTTTAGCCTAAAAGGCGCTGCAGCTGTTGCAGCGTAGCCACAACGCTGCTCAGTCCAGTAGACCGACGAGGTGGTGGCCCAGGCTGTCGACGCCGCGAAGAGGTTCCGCTTCGCTGGGGTGCGCCACGAGCTGCGGATTGGAAGCGGGGTATGCGGCCGCGTTGGATGGGTGGCCGGTTCGCTTCGCGTGCCGCGCTGCGATGTAGCAGCGTGTGATGCGGCCTGTGGCATATTTGGCACAGCCCGCGTGACTCACACGCTGCAGTCACATGTGTATGTGACAGGCAGTTCTGGCAATGCCCGTGGGCCTGGGCAACTTGCTGCCGTTGCACGGGTCGCATACCCCGAAATATGCCACAATGGTGCAGCCGGTGTGAGCGTCGACAGATGGGGCACCTTATCTGACGGATCTCCGAAGTCCTCGATGTGTGTGGTGGTGGCCGAGTGCCACCGCGAGGTGTGGATTGAAGGACCGCTGCAGGCGCGGTTGCCGGTGCAGGCGCGGTTGCCGGAACAGGCGCGGTTGCCGGTGCAGGGGCCGGCGTGATTGCCGGCGTTGTTGCAACCACAGTTCGGGGCGCTGGTGAGGGCCCGGTGCGTGCCGTATTGGTAGCCCGAGCAGTTGGCGTGGTTGTAACTGGCGTATCTACCTCCATAGTAATCTGTATAGAGAAGATTATTGGTTATAAATTTGTCATACAGTGAGATATGAGCCATCGTGCCACGATATGTGGCATGAATGGGTCGTCGTATTGATCGACCATTTTGTTTAGTTTTCTTTACAGTTTGTTATTTTTGCGTACGGTTTGTTATTTTTATTTACGGTTGTCATTTTTATTTACGGTTTGTTATTTTCGTATTTCTCGTTTTTAATTTACTGATTTTATTATATCGCGATATTATCGGTTTGGTTTTTTCGGGTTTCGGAGTCGCGGTCGTCTGTGGTTGGTAAAAAGCACAGCTTCACGAGCGGTCTGGTTAGTGTTCCGTTTTGAGTACGGAGATCCACTACCCGTATGTGACCGTCGGAGCCATAATGTAGCTTTTCTATGCGGCCGAGCCGCCACTCGGTGGGGGGTAGACAATCATC
Organism: Bactrocera tryoni; assembly: GCF_016617805.1. Classification (NCBI taxonomy): domain Eukaryota; kingdom Metazoa; phylum Arthropoda; class Insecta; order Diptera; family Tephritidae; genus Bactrocera; species Bactrocera tryoni. The sequence continues at coordinate 1,135,223 of NW_024395824.1, forward strand.
GTGAATGAGGACACAGTCTCCAAGTTTAGGCGCTTGTTCAGGAGTCTTCCAGCGGTATCTTTTGTGGAGATCCTTTATGTATTCGTTCTTCCATCGGCGACTGAAATCATGATGGAGAATCTTAATTCGTTCCCATCGATTTAATAGGGATAGCGACTCCACGCCTGGCTCAGGAATGGCCAGGATGGGTGCTCCCTTAAGAAAATGCCCTGGAGTTAAGGCGGTGAAATCTGAGGGGTCTTGTGATAATACGGTGAGTGGCCGTGAATTGAGAACGGCTTCAATCCGATTTAATAACGTCGTGAACTCTTCGTAATTGAATTTATAATTTCCAGCTACCCGTTTGAAATGGGATTTGAAGCTTTTTACAGCAGATTCCCATAAACCGCCCATATGAGGAGCGCTTGGGGGTATGAATTGCCAGTTGATACCTTGAGGGGCGTACTTTTGTACGATGTCAGGTGACACTTGTTTTAAAAATTCCACAAATTGCTTTTCTGTGGCTCGTTGAGCTCCGATAAAGGTTTTTCCATTATCGCTCATGATTTTTGATGGGTAGCCACGTCGAGCAACGAAGCGAGCAAATGCCGCGAGAAAAGCCTCCGTCGTCAGATTACTACACAGCTCAAGGTGGACTGCCTTTGTCGTGAAACATACAAAGACAGCCACATAGCCTTTCATGATAGTGGGAGACCTTAACATGGACGCCTTTACCTGGAAAGGCCCAGCAAAATCAACACCTGTTGTGGTGAAAGGCAGAGCGAAATTGCAGCGTTCCGGTGGAAGTGCTGCCATAATCTGCGTTCGCATCTTCTGCTTGTGCATAGTGCAAATCTTGCACGTGAAGATGCACTTCTTGATTTGCGGCTTAAGACGGGGATATAATACTCCTGGCGTACCATCTGTTGCATGAGACGATGTTCGGCGTGTAGCATTAAAATGTGGATATAGTGGAGGAACAGTGTGGCAAATGGTGACCTCTCTGGGATTATTATGGGATGGCGTTCATTATATGTTAGGCTCGAATTAGCAAGCCGACCATTGGCACGAAGCAGACCTTTCGTGTCCAGAAATGGGTTGAGGACTAAGAGTGAGCTCTTTTTATCAATCGGCTTCGATTCTCTTAGTAGTGATATATCGCGGCTGAAGTAGCGCGCTTGTGTATATGTTATTAGTGCGACCTTTGCCTTTTGTAACTCTAGGTACGTCACTGTGTTGCATGGGAAATTATGTGATCCCTTAGCTTTGCTTTTGAGTTGTTCTATGAATTTGAACATATCAGCTACTACTCTGAGAGCTCTTGGAAACGATGAAAATCGTTCAAGGATGTCGGTATCCTCCAACAATGTGTGAAAGGTGGCGATTTTTCGACCTTCTGGGGCGATAATTTTGCGCATGGGGGAATGTGGCCAAGAATCAGGAGATTCTATCAACCATCGGGGGCCATTCCACCAGAGGGTGGTGGTGGCAAGGTGCAGTGGCTTGCACCCTCTTGTACCTAGATCGGTAGGATTATCAGCACTGGCTACGTGACGCCAAATGGCTGATCCCACAAGGTCAAGAATTTGAGACGTTCGGTTAGAAATATACGTCTTCCATGCATGTGGTGGTTTTTCCAACCAGGCTAGTACAATTTCGGAATCGGACCACATATAGAGTTTGCATTTTGTCATATTTAAATGCATTCGCACCATGGCTACTAATTTTGACAGTAGTAGTGCGCCACATAACTCAAGTCGTGGGAGACTTATAGTTTTTAAAGGTGCCACCTTTGCTTTTGCTACTAATAAGTGGCTTGTGGTCGTGGTGCCACTTTGCCTGCGCACATAGATAGTAGCGCAGTATGCCTTTTCTGAGGCGTCACAAAAGCCATGTAATTCGACGTTGTGTTCGGGGGAGTAGTTTACCCATCGTGGAATTTGAATCTGAGAAATGTTCTTCAGATTGTTTGCGAACTGGGACCATTTTTCTAAGCGAAGAGGTTTCACTTGTTCGTCCCATTCGGTTCCATCTAGCCATAATTCTTGTATTAAGATTTTCGCTTGGATCATAATTGGCGAAAGCCATCCTGCGGGGTCGAAAAGTTTTGCCACCGAGGATAAAATCTGTCTTTTTGTGATGGCTGATAATGCGGATATGGACTCTGTCGTGTATGAGAACTGGTCCGATATCGCATTCCATTGGATGCCTAATGTTTTTGTTGTACTTTCCTTTTCGAATATAAGGAAATTAGTGTCCAACAAATTTTCGTTTGGAATATTTTTGATTATATTTGGGTGATTTGCCGTAATCTTTTTTAATGGAAACCCTGCGGAATTGAGGGCTTTTATTACCTGTGATAAGGCCTCGTATGCTTGTGGAAGAGTGTGACTTCCAGACAGAATATCGTCTACATACGTTTGAGTTTTCAACACTTCAGTTGCCAGAGGAAATTCTGACTTTGTGTTGTCTGCCAATTCGTGGAGTGTTCGAATGGCTAGATATGGTGCACAGTTAACGCCAAATGTAACTGTTTTTAGTTTGAAGTCGCGTAAAGGACTGGTGGGGATCTTCGGAACATAATACGTTGAAAATCTTGGTCGTGTTTATGTACGACTATTTGCCGATACATTTTTTCAACGTCCCCATTGAATACGTATTTGAATATACGCCAGTTTAATATCAGAAGCATTAAATCTGGTTGGAGTGTGGGTCCCGTAAATAGGAAATCATTTAGGGAATTCCCTGAACTAGTGGTTTTCGAGGCATTAAAAACAACTCTTACTTTTGTTGTTTTTCTTGTCTGGCTTCACTACTGCGTGATGTTGCAGATAAAAGGAGTAGTGTTTGCCGTTGACGATTTTCTCTCCTGGGAGTTACTTCCTCCATGTGATCCAAATGGAGGTATTCTTCTAACACACCATCATATTCTGATTTGAGTTCACCTTTTTAAGTAGGTTTCTTTCCATACTTAGAAACTGCTGAATTGCAGAGGTGCGAGAGTGACCTAAGGCGAGTGTGTTAGGAAATTGTTGCTTAAGTGGTAATCGTACGACGTACCGACCGTTTTCTGATCTAGTAGTTGTGGCTTTTTAAAAATCCTCACAATACTGATCTTCAGGGGTTGTGACTGATATGGGGGGGGAGTTCTTCTAGTTCCCAAAACTTTCTCAATTGTGAATTGAGGTACTCATTTGAGACTTCCTCAACTTGAGTTGTTAATGTTGTAACTGGTTCCGCAACTAGTCCGCTTAGGACCCTTCCGAAAATGGTATTTTGCGCCAGAAGTGTTTTGGTAATTTTCTCAATACCTTCGAGAATAATTTGTGGTATGAGATCGCTGCCTAATAGGAGATCTATTTGAGCGGGAGTGTTGCAGTTGGGGTCTGCTAACTTAAGGTGTGAAACCTTTTGCCAATGCTTGCTATTTATATGATAGCTTGGTAGCATGTTGGTTAATTGCGGTAAGACAATAGCTTCTGCTTGTATGCGCTTATCCGCTTTGGGGGAAAAGAGGGTAATGGGGCAGATTTTATTTGAGTTTTGAACAACTCTTCCGCCCATTCCCGTGATTTCAAAATTGGCCAGTTTTGTTGGCAACTGAAGCCTGTTTTGTGCCCTAGACGCTATAAATGATCGTTGTGATCCTTGGTCTATTAAGGCTCTGAGTTTGAACAGTTCTCCTCGGTGTTCGATGGAGACAACTGCTGTGGGTAATAGTACCCTACTGTGGTTTTCGCTATGTAGCGTTTGGGTTTTCATCGCCTTTGAGCAGCATGGTGCTTCTTGGCAGTTTTCAGGATTTCTTGTGTGGCAACTAATCCTGTTGCTCGTTTTACGTTTGCATTGTTTGGGGTGAGCTGGAAAATTTGTTATATGTAACATTGAATGATGTCTTTTATGGCAGTAAACGCAATTAAATTTGCTTTCGCAATCTTTAAGCGTATGCGCATGTGACAGACAATTGGTACATAGTTTTTTCGTTCTTACGAAATTGTTTCGATCGCTAACATTCATTTTTTTGAATTTTTCGCATGATTTTAGTTTGTGACCTCCTCTACAAAGTTCGCATGACGTTTGTTTATATTGTTCGGAAGAGAACGATTGATTTTTAAAAAAGTTTCTATTTGAATTATTGTGGCTACTTGCTTGGGGTCTATTGAAGCTTCTATTGAGGTCGTTTTGAACGTTTTTCGTCCTGACTAGTTTTTTATCTACCCTTTCTGCGATTTCATATTGGGTAGTAAGAAATTCTTTCATTTGCTGCCACGTTGGGCACTTTCTTCGCGATGAGAGCGATTGCTCCCACAAAAGTAACGATTTTTCTGGTAATGCAGCTGTGCATATATTTACCAGAATGGGGTCCCAATTATCTGTGGGAATATTCTGTGTTGATAAAACAGACAAACAATTTGAAACCGTGGATTGAAGCTTTATGAATTCTTCACTGGTTTCTTTCTGAATTTTTGGTAAATTCATTAGTATCGTCACTTGCTTGTCGACCAATATTCTCTCGTTTTCGTAACGTGCTTTAAGAGCTTCCCAAGCAAAATTGAAATTTTCGTCATTGAGAGCGAACTGTTTGACTATTACGCCTGCCTGACCTTTGGTTTTGTATCTGAGGTGATACAATTTCTGCGCTTGAGATAATTTAGGATGGTTTATGTACACAGCTGTAAACATGTCCCGGAAGGACGGCCACTGTTCATAACCACCATGAAATATATCTGTGTCGCATACTGGCACTTTAAGGTGAATGCCTGAACTTGCCTCTTGGGCTTGTCTTTGTGGCAGCTCTACCCTCGGTTGTGGAGTAGGTGCAATTTCTCTTAAAAGCTTTAGTTGATCAGAAATCATTGCTTTTGTGTCTTCGAACTGGTCTAGGCAATGTTCATACTTGGTATATGCCGAGGATTTAAAATTTTCCGGTAGATCTGAGTCGTCAGATTCTACGATTGCGTCATATGCCGCTTGGAGGCGTGTCCAGAAATTGTCTAAATTATCCTTTTTGATTTCTAAGACCGATTCAGAATTGTCTTGAATGGGTGAAGATGAAAATCGAGTGCAGTATCGTATCAAAGTGTCACTTTCAGCAATGAATTTTGTATAAGAAATGTCTTTACCCCTCTTTAGTTTTGTAGCACCTTGCTTTGAGCGTGTAGCTTCTGCCGGTGTACACGGACTTTGTTCGTCTGAAATCATCTTTGGAACTTTTAGCAACTGAGTTGTTTTCGATTCCTTTGAGTCTGAGCTCATTTAAAAGATGTATAGAATGAATGAAAACGTCTTAGTGAAAACTAGACTTGTAGATCAAATGTCGAATAGAAGACTCTTTTGTATGTAAGAGTTTCCAACAAGTAAATAAAACCAATAATTTTTTGATAAACCGAGTTTTTTTTTTTTTTTTTTTAAATATTTTCGTATATATCTGTATTTATGTATATGATTAGACGAGAACTCTTTTAGGTAAATAAGAGTTTTGAACGAAATTGAAATAAAAATAGCGCTTTACGTATTTGATAATATGCGTAATCACGAACTCTTTTACGTTAATAAGAGTTTTCAAATGAAATAAATAATTAATCGCTTAAATTTGCTTTAATTATTTATTAACGACCGAAAATATTTTATGTATTTTATTATTTTATGTATATATTTTTTTTGTTTTGTTTTTTATATATATTTGAAGTTCAAATGTCCTATAGGGTATACCTATAGGTGGATATATTATTTATTATGTCCTAATGAGCGCTCGTTTCAGAGATCACTGCACTTTGTACATATGCATGTATGTACATATGTATTACGCTTTGATTTTTTACACAATCCTGCTTGTTTTTGTTGATCAAAAATCAAGGGGTATTGCGGGAATATGCCAATGTGGACTTTGAATGTAGTTTATGCGCAATCCTGCTTGGTTTTGTTAGACGAAAACCAAGGGGTATCGCGGAGCATATGCCTATATGGACTTTGAAGCAAGCGTATCTACATACATATGTGACAATACACTTATGTACAACTTTGTATTTTATAAAATTATAATTATTTTTATTTAATTTGTACCCAATGTCGATTGGGTATTTCTTCCAGTATATTGAATGTATATGTATATTTATATGCGCCCGTATGTGCATATATATGTACGCATGTATATATGTATATATTTTCTTACGAAGAAACCACGAAAAGAGAATTAACCGACGGTGATTTTCGCAAGATTCACTTGTTAGTAAGTACTGTATGTACTTATGTATATAATTTGTATAACTGCGCCGCATATACAGAAGTTTGTAGATATATATGCACGCAGTGAGAAGAGGCCGCGAAAAGAAAATAGAATGGTATTCTGCTTTTAGAATATATGTATGTATGTATGTATTAATGTAGATATTTTGAAGTATGTATATACATATGCATATGATTTGACTAGTAAACGAGCCAGTTATGCTCTTTATATGTTTTTAGAAATATATATATGTATGTATGTACGTGAAATATATGAATATATGTATGTATGGTATTAAATTTAATTTCCAAATACGCTTTTGTTTGTCATTTGTCGTTTGTTGTTTCTTTTTTTTTTTTTTCCTTTTTTCCGATTGCCGTAGCTTATTTTAAGCAATCCTGCTTATACTTGGTGAAGTATAAGGGGGTCTTGCCGGAAATTTCGCAAGTAAATGCTTGAAGTTTTATACATTTATATTTTTTTTTTGAGGTTGGTTTGTGTTATGACACAACGGTAAGCATTTACCGGCAATCACTAATCCGTTATATACTGTACCAAACTGCTTTGTTAGCGGTTTTCGGTTTTAACCGGAAAATAAACCGAATACCGAACAGTTTGGTAACGGTTTCCACTTATTTTTCGACCGGGATTTTGGTCTGAACCGTAAACTTTATGTTTTAGTATGTTTTAGAGTTTAAACCATACATATGAAAATGATATATTAAAATGAAAGGAGACGATACTACTCACTTTGATTTCCGCCAGGGGCTTTTGGGGACAATATGAGTGTATGTGTCTATGGGTATTTGCCTGTGTCTACGCTTGTGCCTGTGCTTGTGGAGTGCTTCTTTCTCCTATCCTTGTGCTGCTTGCTGCTTTCTGCTGCGGTGATTTTCTGGTGGCTTTGTGTTTTATTGGTTTTTTTTTTTCCTTTTTTGTCTTGTTTTTTCTTGTTTGTACGTTATTTCACCCACTACTTCACTTTTATTTTCACAGCACACTTATTTATTTAATTTTTTTTTTTTTTTTCACTTGTACGGTTTAGAACCCCTTTTTCTTGTTGTTGTGTTTTATTTGTGCTTTGATTTTCGTCACTTTAATCACAGCGTTACATCTTTTCACTAATATGTATGTATGTATGTATAAACCACCGTACTTGTCTTCTTTTTTTTCTTTTATTTTTTCCTGTACGTTTGTTCACTTTTTATGTGTTGTGTAGTATATACATCCATGTGTATAGCCAAAAGCTTCTCTTTTTTTGTTTTGATTTCTGACCATATTTTTAACTTTCTTATAATTTTTTTTTTTAACTTTTTATATATATTTGTTTTCACACTGCACTTTCAACCTACATTTGTTTTTTTCTTTTTTTTTTTGTTTTCCACTCTTTAGGTTTTTAGTTAGCAGTTTGCTAAATTTTTGTCACTCCCGGTGCAAATTTTTTTCACTACCGGTTTTATTTGTCCAAGTTTTGTCACTAACGGGATTTTTCCCTATCACTACCGTTTTGTGTAAAGTTTTTCACTCCCGTTTTTTTTTTTTTTTGTAATTAATTTAGCATTGTTAGCGCGTCGCCGCGTCACCGAGATTATTTATATTTTATTTTATATATTTTTTAAATTTATGTCGCCACTAGTGCCGTCCGGTACGGCTCGAAGGACCAATAGAAAAACTGACGTTGATCACACAACAAATTACCGGCACTGGTATTAAGCGTCGAACGTTTGGTTATCGGATACGTGTAGGCGCACTGATTGATCGAGAAGAAAGAGTGGCTGGCGCCGTCCGCCAGTCCCTTTTGTTGCTTGTGTCTGGTGTCCTCGTGTGTGGTGTGAAAGGTGTGGTGTAGATGAGATGAGAGTGTGATGAAATGATGTGTGGATGATGTAGATGGTGTATTCGTGTTGAGTATGGTGTGTATGAGTGGGGTGTAGTTTGATTATAGTAAGAGGGGGGTCAGGTGCTCATTTAGCCAACAATGTTGAAAATAGTGCTACGAAATGGAGATTTTTCCATTTCCCTAAGGATAAAACACTACTAAAACAACGGATTAATTTTTGTCGTCGTACGGAAAAAATTAATGTTAAAAATGCATGCATTTGTAAAGTGCACTTCGCTCCAGAAGCTTTCGAAAAAAATTTTCAGTTTGAAATGGGTAATTATAGCATTTTGATTACAATAATTTTACTTTTATAAACAAACACTCTTGCAGACTTAAGTTCGCGGAGTCTAACGAAGTTGCTACCTAGCGCTTTTCTCACGTTAACCAGATTAACTCCTGCAGAGGCTAATGAACGGCAGAAAAGGATGGAGTCTCGCTTAAACCAGGTTGTTTTAGAAAATTTGTTCGGCGTAATCAGGTTAAAAGGCGGTCTTCACGATTACCCTGACAGGCAGGAGTTCAAATATAGGCTGCGTTCCTATATAGTTGGTCACAACGAAGGAGCGATCACAGAAGAAGGAAATGCTAAAGTCGACAACACACCAGATTTGGAAGGGAATTACTTATCTCTAACCGGTAATTATCAAAATATTAAACGTACATAGTATATTATAAACCTAAAACTACAGAAAACATTCCTATATAAAAATGTATTGATGTTAACAAATGCAAATATGTACTTACATACAAACTAAGTTTTTGCATACTGACCACTGTTTCTTATCTTAATTGTAATAATAATCTTAACTAACAATTTATTCCATTTATTTATACGCATGTATGTATGTTTATTATATTTTTGCAGGTAATATTTTTCAACGTGTGTCAATTGATCTAAATTCCGCTGACCCAATTAAAAAAATGATGACTTGAAGATTCTCAACAACGACGGGCTTGAAAATTTGGCAGGGTACATCTGCCACAAACTTGGTAAAGACAACCTCGAAATGTGTGCCAATTCAGAAAATTGTTCGTCTTATACTTGGGTGGATCACTTATCTGAAGGAGGACTCTCAAAACCAACAGATATGTTCATGGAGCATATGAGAGCCTTGCAAGCAGTATTTGACGACTTAAATGGTACTGATTTGCATATATGTAAAAATTACGTCCAGAAGCACTTAGATTTAAGTAATTTTGTAAATTGTAGCACCAAAGTAAAATAATTGTTTTTCGGAGCTAGAATGTATTTTAGGATTCGTTCCTTAAATAAAAACTTAATTGAAAATATGTACAGCAAAAAAAGAAAATTAAATAAGACAATAAATTGATAGTGGGTCACAAAATATTTAATATTTTTATTTGCATAAATGTATATCGTTGAAACAAACACAGCAAAGAGATAAAATTAAATAATACAAAGAAAATACAATGAAATGAATATGTAGGTAAATGTTCACTGTAAAATATGCAATTATATTGATATCTTTTATTAATTTTCACTTATATTAATGTTAACTTTTGACGATAATCATGTTTTTGTATGCCTGCAATACAAAATTGCTTCTTATTGCAAAGAAAAACAAGCAACTGAAAATCACCTGATTGTACGTTGGTCAACCGTAACGTAGATGCTCAGAACGAACAAAATTTTAACTCGTCATTCCGCAATCTTGTTTCCATCATTCTTGCGTGCCAACATAAAAAATAAGAAATTTTGTAGTCACTATTATATACGGCCCTGTCGAAGAATCCGATTTTCTCGGTATCGCATTTCAATCCGACAGTTTTTTTCGAAGGGTGTCGCACAATCCGATCTTATCGATTTTCATGTTCGAAACGCATTTTTATAGGTTTAAGGTGTCGCGAATTCCGGGTTTGTAGGTTTTCTTATCGGAAACAAAACGGTCAGACGATCGCTAACGGTTTTATTTTATGTGCCATATTTACACGATGTAGCTACTATTTCTTATAAAATGTAAGTACATACATATATTTTGTCCAAAGTGTAAAATGTAATTCACATTTGAATATAAACATACCATTGATACTATTTCAACATTTCCATGGGAAAACATAAAAATAGAGGGTTTACCAAACGAGAAAAGGCGCTTGTGGACTCCCTTTGGCAACAATTAGCAGAGTCGCTTAACAGCGCAGGCCCGCCAATAAAGGATGTGAACGGTTGGAAGAAGGTAATCAACAATGCTTTCATACTCAAGCTAGTGGAAATACTATTCCATTTTCTAATTCTTTTCTCCTATTTTTAGATATGGACGGACTGGAAAAGTGAAGTGAAAAAGAAGTTGGCGCAGAATAAAATCGAAGCCCGAGCCACTGGTGGAGGACCATTTTCTAAGTATACATTGAACCAAACGGAGGAAACCATTGTACGCATTTGTGAAATGGCTCAGAGTGTTGGAGGGCTTTCGGGACTATCATTTGGTCTCGAGGAAGAATATTTAATATCAAGCGATGACGATATCCCTTCAACTTCTGCGAAACGTCCTCGTCTTGACACCTCTATCGCTCAAAAACCTACGCCAAAAGAAACAACAAATGAGCGGCTAAAAAAGTTTCTTGAGTACGACAAAGAATGAAAGCTGGACATATCTAACAAAATGGATGCTATCCTCGAATTTCAAAAAATTGCAGCAAAAAAATGCTTGAAGTATTACGCAAACATGAGAAGGAGGAGTATGATCCCTTGGAAGAGGATGACTGATTTAAAATACGTTAAAATAAAACTATTTACATATGTACAATGAATTCTATAATTTAATTAATTTAAGGATTTACGTATTTAAATAAACAATTTCATGTTGTGTGCCTTAACAAAAGAACAATAGATTTAAGGAGCGTTTGCTATTTCGTTTCGGATCCGTTGGCCCTCATTTTGCGTTCTACCATGTGATAAAATTTCAGAATTTTCATCGTAAACTTCTGTGGAAACGGTGATAGTTTCTATATTGGGGCATTCAATGTTATAGCACCGACAGATGTTGTGCAGTGCGCAACAAACATTGACAATTTTAACCACCTTTTGTGGGTTATATTGCAATGCACCTTGTAAGCATCGAAAGCGACTTTTTAAAAGGCCTATCGTTCTTTCAATCACATTGCGTGCCGAAGAATGAGCCCTGTTAAAAGTATTTTGCAGTGAGCCGTACTCAGGATCTCTGTATGGAGTTAACAAGAACGGTTCAATACCATATCCACTGTCTCCTAGTAACCTGGAAGTTCGTTCGCCAATTTCGTACTCCCTAAGAAAGTGCTGTCGAACGGTGCTTATGCTCCAAACAAACGCATCGTGACTGGATCCAGGATACCTTACATCTACTGCACGAATCGTCATATTACTGTCGCAAACCTTTGAAAGTAAACACATATACATTTAATAGTAACTTGATGCATAAACTTGTTCTATTTCTTACAATCATAGCGTTCATACTGAAGAATCCTTTTCTATTAAAGTAGAGGTGTTCATCAGTGGAAGGCTTTATAACTTTAATATGTGTTCCATCGATGCAGACAATGATGCCAGGAATTCTATATTTGTTATAAAAATAGTCTTTGGAGTGTTGTTTTTCACTGGCTCCCATTGCAAGTTGTATCCATTGATGACATATAGAATGTTCTAATGTTTTTATCACTCGTGTTAGCACTTCTGATATAGTGCTTCTTGCCATACTTATGTTTGCATCATTTCCCACTGATCGCTGATATGGGCCTTCGGCCACAAAACGAAGCGTTGCAGCAAGTTGAAGCACTGCGGGAATCGTCGATGAACGTAAGTGTGGCTGAATTTTGTCCAATACCATAACAAAAGCTTCTTTGTTTAAGCGATATTGAGCAATAAATCTGCAAATAAGTGAGTTATAAACACATAGCCATTGAAGTAAAGTTTTGTATACGTTGACTCCGGCAGCTCGAGAGGGTTGCTCTTATCTCGTAATATTCGCCGCCTTAAACTGTGTTACTGCTCCTCTTCCATCATAAGTAATATGGCAATTGCAGCTGCCATAATATATTTCAGTTATTTTCTTTGAATTTTCACAAAACAGTTCAAATATTATAAAAATGCTCTATTGTTTACAAATAAGCGTAAATTTAATTTAACACATCAATGGAACAGCTGATTCGAATATCGGTTTTGCTCATGTTCGAAAAAAGCTTATTCCGATAGAATTTCGCGACACCAAATGAAACCGATATCGGTTTTCATTTCCGGCAAAAACCAATTCCAAGTCGGATTCTACGACAGGGCCGATAATAACAGAACCTTAAGTGCCCTGGCGACGATCAATAAATTTCGTCAAACATTTTAAGTGTGTTGGTGTCGTCGGCTCTCGTCGGGTACACGTACGCTACGCCGATCTGTTGTCGGCTCTGTTTGATGAAAATCAAAAATATTTGATATTTCTATTTGGCGGACGATAATTTGATCATCTCCACTCATGTTTGAAGAGCATGAGCTCAAAACTGAAAGCATATGTATGTATACGGACACGGAAAAGTGTGAAGTGAATTTTCATAAGTGCAAAAAAATTTTTATTTTTATTAAAGACCTGTGTGAAATTTTAAAATAAATAAAATAAAATGGAGAAATCATCTAATTAACAAAAATTTATATTACGGTTAATTGAACATTATCAAATTTTGGAAGGATTGTGGGACACGAAAGTAAAAGCTTACAGCAGTAGAGGAAAAAAGGAACCAATACCAAACCCGTCTCGAAATTTATAAGGAGCGATATCCCAAGGCAACAATAGAGGATTAAAAAATAATAAATAATGTTTAGGCGGGAGAAACAACGATTAGCTGACTGTGAGAGACATTCTAGTGTATTAAGATGTATGTCTTTATGCCATTTTCCAATAACCAAATCCCCTGAGCTGGTAACTTTATTATCAATTATATCGGTGAATGAATACAGGCCAAAACAATGGTTTATGGTTTTTCTGGCTCGACGGAAATGGTGTTTTGTAGAACACCAAATCGTGATACTAATATTCCAAACACATTCTTAACATTTCTACGCGCTCTACTCAATCTGTAGTTAAAGATGCGTTCTTTGCTCGATTGGTGCCAGGATAGGGTTTCAAAAGGTTTTAATGCATTTGAACATTATAAACATTTGTTTTAAATTGCTTTCCATACTCCACCATGCTTTTATAACTCCACCATCAGAAATACGCCCATTTGTACCAACATCCTCAACTATAAATTCATAATTTGCATTCACAATTGCTATGAGAACAACACTAAAATTTGTTTGTAATTATAGTAGAATGATCCTGAGTTTGGAAGTTTTTTTACAGCAATATGCTTTCTGTCCAATGCGCCTATGCAATTTGGAAAATTCCAAAGTTCATAAAAATCGTTTGCAATTGATCTCCATTCCGATGCTGACTGCGGCACCTGAATATAATGAAGAAAAATTATTATATTTTTAAATAAATATTAATTAGGTGAGGCGTCACAGTCACAAATATCGCAATTTTTTTCTAATTTTACAGATTCATTTTTCATTCATTTTAATTTTTCCATATGTACAAATTTAATCGAAAAAATGTAAGAAATAAAAAGTAATTTCAAGATCATCAAAAATATCTCAATGTTGCTGACAAACTCATGTTAGTTGGTATTGCTTCTCGCATCACTAAGTTTTTAATTAATGGCTCCACCTTGGTTAATTATTCATTAAATGTGTCGCAATCCATTCGCAAAAAGTTACAATAATCTGTTTTGCTGGATATTTGTAATTCTGCGAAAAGATTTTCACGCGTAAACTTATTACGCAGTTTGTGTTTATTTTTCATCCACTCTGCCTTCTTCTTTTTTAATTTATTATTATTTTTTTCATAAGAACTGCAGCACATGCCAATAACAGAAAATCATCATCCGACGCTGACATGACGACCGTTCGCCATGGATAATATGATAGGAGACTCTTTGAATCGAGAGAGAGCTGTCAAAACTCGCATTTTTTATAACGTTTGCCAATGATGCCACTGCTGAAAAATATTAGATTGGGCGTTTCATAAACTACTTTTGGGCATTTTGCAATTTCCACACTACCACTGAGGTATGCAAATAGCGCGTTACCGATATTATTTTTGGGTGCTCGGTTCCCCAGTAGGCCTATATCACCCATATACAACATAAAAAAAATATATATATATATATGTACATATTGAAAATAAATACATAGTTAAGAAATTAAAAGAATATATATAAAAATCAGAAACCAAAACAATTCATAAAAAATATTACAATATGTATGCTACATAGTACTAATATGTAGATAAGTAAATACATTTCTTATAACTAATGCAACAATTTAAAATAATAAATTAACACAAAAACAAAACAATTAATTTAAAAATATCACAAATTGAAGATATATGTATTCAATACATATATAGACTTAATGGATATAACTTAAAATGATATTTACAGAAATATACATATACACAATGCCAAAGTTTCCCAGAACCCAGTTTTAGATAACAAAATATAATTAAAAAGACGAAACAAGAAGCCGAAGAGAAATTAGGATATAAAATTATCTCGAAAATATTATATTTATGTGCCAATTTTGCAGCTATTTTTTTCTAAAAATCCTACGTATGTGAAACACATAATATTTTTGTTTTATAGTGAGGTCTACTAAGGTTCCTATTGAAAAACTTAAGGGCGAAAAATATACGAATCCTAATATATAATGCTACATTAGCATTACTGTCGCTTTTACTACAACATTTATAAGGGCTGGCATGATTCATTTTATCGAATAATACTAACCGCCCTACGTCTATCCTGTGACAAATGCAATCAAATTCCTTAACAAAAATGATTTCTATTTTTTTTAAGTAATCTAAAAATCCCTGAGGCGGCTTAATTAAATTGCATCTGTCAATTTGCCTCTCTTGCGTAAAGAGGTAATCGACTGAAAACTCATCTCCTAAATAAGGTAAGGGTTGAGAGCAAGTGTGTGCCCTAAATATTTTTAAATAAAAATAGCCACTGGCATATGCAAATGCATTGTCTCTAAAAAAATCTACCTCAACATCATCTACCTCGAAGTTGCTCTCTAATCCTAGCCTATTGAACAAATGTTCAGGTCGTGGAAGTCCCTGGAACTCTTGCCACGATAAGTCCTGCATTAAACTGTCATTACACACACTTTCTATTATTTCATTCGAAATGTTAGGAGAAAAGCTTTCGTTGGGAGCTGTCGGTTCGCAGTTTCCGTTGGTTACCAAGTTGGCGTAACGCAACCCCCATGATTTTTTAAACAAATTGCATATTTTGTATGTATTTACATATAAGGTGTTATCCTCACACATCTGCCACCGCACCTTCTGATTTGACCAAAATAATTTTCAGGGTTGTCCTGACATAATCGTCTCGTCTGTACATGTTGAAAACCTGAGCGTGACAAGAATCGCCAAAATCGTTTTAAGCTATTTATATTAAGGATCCAATCCTTAAGGTAATTGAAAGATGAAGTGATGTCAGCCCCGGTGTCATCCTAATTAGCCCTAATCGTCTTTAAAAGTTTAAGAGCCTCGTCTAAAAATTGCAACTGTTCGGGTGTTGCCGAAAAAACTTTTTTGTTGGGCAAAATAGCTTCAAAATTACTACTATTAAATATATCAAATAATTTATTTATAAATAAAATATATTCCGCCGAATTATAAAAACTATTCGAGGGACAAGTCATATGACCGGAACTATATATCGATAACATTCCGGAAGCGACTGTGTCACTGAACACTTGACTAGCAAGTTTGACACTCATTTTTTGAAAATTATTTAGCGCAATATGAGCATCAGACAGTTTCGGTGCACAGCGAATGTGATTTTGCGAATCTTTATTATAAAAGTGCACTATATCGGACCAACTTATCGGACGCGATTTAAAACATACTTTATTTTTACAGTTTTCGAGACAATTTCTGGTATTTTTTAAAATGTGGGGACAATCATTAAAAAAGAACACCTCTTTGCCATTTACTTTGAAGTATGGGCGCTCTTTCCAACCGCTAAGTACCTAGCTAAATTGAGAAAGTTAGGACTCTGATCACAAACAAAATGGCATGGATTAAGACCTATGTTTTGTAGCTGGATAACGGCCTCAAAAATATATTTTTTGGCTACATCACCTTTACAGGAACCATGGACAATAAAATACGATAGGGGGTGAGACCAAGGTGTTTCACTAATACCTCGGATCATCAGAGTCAGCGCACTATTACCTATTCTACTAGTGCGATTTTCCTCGCCGTAATCCTCAACTCCTACAATTTTATCAAATTTAGGTAAATATTGCACATGACTCTTAAGTGTTATTTCGTCACACAAAATAGACACGAATTTTTGTTCCTTTCCTTTTCCTTTTGTTCTAATACTGCTGCCAATACATCCTCGATCGCGGGGCCATTCCGAAACAAACTCGTCCAGAGTTCTCTTATCCGGAAACCTAAGGATTGGCTTAAGGTGTCTGTAAGCTAAAGATGATAAGAAGTATACGCCTAAAGCCAGTGTTTTAAAATAGCAGTCGTATCTACGACCTTTGGGATTTCGGTTGAAATTTTTTATACTATTGCGCACTATGGCTCTTATCTGTGGAGGAAAATTACTATTAAAGTGGCCTATTAAATCAAAACCTTCCTCTTTCTCATTTAATTCCTTTTTTATTCTTCTATATTTCTTTGCTAAATCTTTATCTGGTATTTTAAGTAATTAATTTCCCTTTCTTTTTCTTCTAAATTATTTTTCAAACATAAATTTTCCTCCACCAATTTTTGTTCCCTAAGAGCTCTTGATACTAAACTTAAATTTGTTTGACTGCCTTTTTCCCTGGAATCAGCTATCCCCAAAAACACTACTTTCTATTGGGCTTCTTTTGCCACGGATGCTAATCGCATCAAATTATTACCGTTATCAAGCAATCCGGATTCAGTATCATTATTTAGAAAAGAAAAATCTTCCGTTTCCATTTCAAGTATTGAATTGGGATTAAAAACATTTTTATATTTAAAACTAGGTTCCGGTGCATTTGGCAAATGCGTGTCCGGAACAGCATTAAGCCTTAGCTTTTTTTCAACGTGATAGTTTAGGAAAAGTGCCGATCACAGGCAAACAAATGCTTAGTTTTGGTGTCTCCTACACCCAACCGATTCAGCCAAATCAAATATCTAATAAAAATACAAATAAAGAAACTCTACACCTTACAACCAAAATCTTATATATATTCATTTTAATTGAAGCAAATACTATTATACTTTTCTACTTATTAAACTATTAAAATTTCCTAATTTTCCTACCAAAATACTGTAATTTTTTAAATTATTTCTACACTAAGTACTGCAATCACCATTGTGATACAATGAAATATTTATTTTTATTTAACATACGTAGTAGAATTTAATTACAAATATATTATTACAATATGTACTTAGATTAGTAAATTACATATTTTTAAGAACTGCAATACTAAATCTATAAAATATCATGCACAAAGTTTAAATTTAAAAAATACTATATACAAATACTCGTAGTTTTTAACTTTTGGACTAACCTGTGTTATCCTTTTCCGTAAAAAGAGAGTTGAAAATATGCTCTCCGCCCTCGCATCCAACCACACACTTCCTCACTTTTGGCATTTTCACTAAATTATACGAAAATACTGAATTAATATCTTTGAAAATGCATATATAAATATTAAAATGCAAAATTGAATGCGAATTCGAATTGTGTTTTCAAGTGTTGTATTGATTGTGAAATTTTATATTTTTTAAAATGCGTTGCGCAGTGTTCGGATGCAATAACAATGGTAAAAATAGTGCTACGAAATGGAGATTTTTCCGTTTCTCTAAGGATAAAACAGTACTAAAACAATGGATTAATTTTTGTCGTCGTACGGACAAAATTAATGTTAAAAATGCATGCATTTGTGAAGTGAACACTTTTGCAGTTCGCGGAATCCAACGAAGTTGCTACCTAGCGCTTTTCCCTAACCACTGCTCCTGCAGAGGCTAATGAACGACAGAGAAGGATGGAGTCTCGTTTCAAAAAAGAGATGTTGACAACAATGTTGAAATATACTGCCCCTGTTGAAGTAATTCAAGAAGACGAGGTTGGAGAGGCACCTCAAACTGCACAAGAAGAGGTCATCGATGAGAAAATACTGCATTTGGAAAGAGAAATGTTAGTCCTAATTGATATTGATGAAGTATTTTTATACCCTGAACAGGGTATATTAAGTTTGTCACGAAGTTTGTAACACCCAGAAGGAATCGTCAGAGACCCTATAAAGTATATATATAAATGATCAGTATGTTGAGCTAAGTCGATTTGGCTATGTCCGTCTGTCTGTCTGTCCGTCTGTCTGTATATATACGAACTAGTCCTTCAGTTTTTAAGATATCGTTTTGAAATTTTGCAAACATCATTTTCTCTTCAAGAAGCTGCTTATTTGTCGGAACGGCCGATATCGGACCACTATAGCATATAGCTGCCATACAAACTGAACGATCGGAATCAAATGCTTGTATGGAAAACTTTCACATTTTATAAGATATATTCACGAAATTTGGTATATGTTATTTTCTAAGGCAATGTAATCTCCGAAGAAATTGATCAGATCGGTTTACTATAGCATATAGCTGCCATACAAACTGAACGATCGGAATCAAGTTCTTGTATGGACAACTTTCACATTTGACAAGATATATTCACGAAATTTGGTATGTATATGTTATTTTCTAAGGCAACAATGTAATCTCCGAAGAAATTGATCAGATTGGTTCACTATAGCATAAAGCTGCCATACAAACTGAACGATCGGAATCAAGTTCTTATATGGAAAACTTTCACATTTGACAATGTATCTTCACCAAATTTGGTATAGATTATTTTCTAAGGCAACAATGTTCAGATCGGATTGCTATAGCATATAGCTTCCATACAAACTGAACACATAGTTAGTAAAACAAATGCACCTGTGAAGGGTATATTAGCTTCGGTGCAGCCGAAGTAAACGTTTTTTCTTGTTTTCTTACATATCGTCACCTGAAATGCAAAATAACGTAACATCAATTTTCGTAGGTTTACAGGAGAAGCAAAAAACCATATAAAAAGAAAACCACTTGAGATATTGAAACAAAATTTTCAAATCTGAATTAACATGAACCTATTAGTATATTTAAAAAAAAAAAATAATTAAAAAATTAAGCAAATTTTATAGTAGGTGTCTTACGTTATTTTGAATTTTCATTTCTGAAACAAAATAACGTATGATCAATCTAAATTTGTATAAAAATTAAAAAATTGAATACAGTGGTACCTCGCCATACGAGTGCCCCAACATACGAGTTTTTCAAGATACGAGCCGACGAGCAAGTGATTTTTTGCTTTTAGTTACGAGCAAAATTCGAGATACGAGTCCGGTTCGGTTCGGTTCGGTAGTAACACGCAGTCGCGCCATCACGATCAGTTAGCAGCGTGCTTCCGCTGTGATAAGTTGTGCAGTTGTGTTCGCGTTTTGTGTTGCGTTTACATTTACAGTTGTAGTTTATTTATTTTTATAACCATGGATCGAAAGAAAGTTTGTAAAAAGTCATGTGGTAAGAAAAAGATGATGAGTATTGAATTAAAACGTGTAATTATAAAAAAACATGAGCAAGGTGAGCGAGTTGTTGACTTGTCGAGGCAGTAATGCTCTTCTGTGCTTAAACGGAAGGAGTCGGTAAAGAGTGTAACGCCGGCTAAGGGCCTTACGATAATTTCCAAGCTGCGAACCTCCCTTCATGAAAATATGGAGAAATTTCTGATGGTGTCGGTGACAGAGAAGCAGCTCCAAGGAGTTACCTTGACGCAGACCATCATTTGCGAGAAGGCAAGGGCGATCTACGGAGATTTTCTGAAGCAAACTCCGCAGGCTTCCATCGACGAGGCATCGGAAGAGTCATTTAAAGCCAGCCGGGGCTGGTTTGAGAATTTTAAAAAGAGGAGCGGTATTCACTCCGTTGTTAGGCAGCAAGTTCAGATATGAAGGCAGCTGAGGATTACATTAAAACATTTTCCGATCTAATAAAATCCCAAGGATTCATCTCTCAGCAGGTCTTCAACTGTGATGAGACAGGGCTGTTCTGGAAAAAGATGCCGAATAGAACATATATAACGGCAGAGGAGAAGATGATGCCAGGCCACAAACCTATGAAGACAGATTGACTCTAGCACTGTGCGCCAATGCGAGTGGCGACTGCAAGACCAAGCCTCTGCTCGTGTACCATTCGGAAAACCCCAGGGCATTTAAATCACATACGATTTTGATAGAAAAACTGCAAGTTATGTGGAGGTCGAACCCGAAGGCATGGGTCACTGGGAAGTCCTTTGTGGAGTGGGTAAACCTACTTCGGACCTACTGTTAAGAAATATCTGCAGGAAAATAACCTACCCGTGCAAGCCCTTCTCATACTCGACAATGCCCCTGCTCATCCACCAAACCTTGAAGATGACATCCTCGAGGAGTTAAAATTCATAAAGGTTCTCTACTTACCACCCATCACCACTCCTATCCTGCAGCCAATGGATCAGCAAGTGATTTCTAATTTTAAAAAACCATACACCAAGCATCTGTTTCGGCGCTGCTTTGAAGTGACGGAGAACACAAACCTCACCCTTCGAGAGTTCTGGAAGGACCACTTTAATAAAGCGATTTGCCTACAAATTATTGATCAGGCCTGGTTGGGAGTTACAACGAGGACTTTGACCTCTGCATGGAAAAAGCTGTGGCCTGAAGCTGTTGCTGAAAGGATCTATGAAGAATTGGAACCCGGTGTTTCAGTAGAGGAGAGATTGTATCTCTGGGGAAATCAATGGGTCTAGAGGTGGAAGAGAGAGACGTGAACGAGCTCATCGAGGAGCACACCCAGGAACTGACGACTGAAGAGATACAAGAGTTACTGTCACAGCAGCATACTGAGGTTATGCAAGAAATTGGTTTTGAGGAGTCAGAGGAGGAAGTTATTTCTACAAGTGAGATAAAGGAGATGTTAGGAATGTGGGAGAGAGTTACACAGTTCGTGGAAAAAAAAACCCAGAAAAAGTTGCAACAGGTCGTGCATCTGACCTTTTTACTGACACTTGCCTAACTCATTTCCGGAACATTCTGAGAGGGAGGAAGAAGCAAACCTCCTTGGACATGTTTTTTTCTAAACGGCCTACAGATGAAAGCGCAATGGTAGTTCAATGGTTTTGTATGGGGAAATTTGCTTCGAGATACGAGTAATTCAAGATAGTAGCAAGGTTGCGGAACGAATTAAACTCGTATGTCGAGGTACCACTGTATTAATACTTTTTTTAATTTTAAATAAAAACAGTTGCAAGTTTTTCATATTTCATGTTATTTTTATTATTAATATGTACATAATAGTACAGTCATTTAGTATTTTTACTAGGAAAGTTTTCCGGGAGTTTTGAAATTTGGCAATGTTATAGATTTTGGTATGCTCTTGCCAAATTTCAACTTTGCCACCGCTCGCGCCGCCATATTGAAAAAATGGCGCCCAAAAGCAGTTTTTTGATAATAACTCCTTTCAGGCTTATTTTACAATTTATGTCTTAACCTTTTCTTTCCTAAAACCAATAGTTTCGGCGTACGAGCACCGTAAACCATTATACAGCCACACCAACGTGTAATATTTACAAAATTGAGCATGTGGTGTACAAAAGTTGTACTAATTCCGTCAATTAAAAATATTGTCATAAGACTCGGTGGATTCCATTTGTTAATGTCGTTCATGGGATCTATCGGATACATAATGAACGGAAGTGGATTAAAAGAGCTCTTTAAGACTATTTATGCACTGAATTCAATTGAAAAAATTATGGTAAGACATGCGTATTCACGCGCAGTAAGAGCACTTATGCTGACTCATCTTGCTATTGCTAAAATTGTTCTACGATTTATTGATTTGACACCTGATCTCAGTGCAGAATTAGACAGAATTTTATATAATTTCGACAGGTCAGTGGTACTTGATGCGGACCAGGAAGAATGTTGTAAAGAACTTGCTGAAAAAATTTGCGAATGAATTGATTAAACTTGAACATCATGGTGCTACAGCAAAATTATGGGTGCAATATTTTCGGATGGTTACACTTCTAAAACAATTCATTGCAGCAGAGAGAATGGGAAACTGGAATTTACATCTTGACACTGTGCAGAAAATGATATCTTATTTTTATGCCAATGGTCATTTCTTATATGCTAAATCTTGTCATTTTATTTATTTATTTATTTATTTATTTATTTATAATAATTCATATAACAAAAATAGTTTTATTATATAAATACATAAACGCAGCACTGGCTACGAGGCCTTCAGCCGTCTTGTAATTATAACTAGGTGAAAAATTCTAATTGCTAAGGGTTAGTAAAGATGTAAGTTGCTTAAATATATTTTAACAAATCGTTGGTTTTTAAGAATCTATATACAATCATCACGTTTTTTTCTGAAGGTTCACTTAGTAGTTTCATGAGATCAATGTTGCCAGAGTTGTGGGCTGTTGGGTGAAGCATCGGACAGAGTGTGAGTAAGTGTTTGATAGTAGCGGTGTCATCGCAAAGGGGGCAAATGGATGGGCTTTTACCCGATAGTAAGTGGGCGTGTGTTATGATAGTGTGTCCAATCCTTAATCGAGTATATGTCTTCATTGCGCTAGTTGGAACTGTTGACGAGTAGATTATACGATTTCTGGCTGGGTTTATGACCGCGTAGTGATGTTTAAATGTTTTCCATTCGCTTGCGTGTTTTTGATGCCTTTTGTGCTTAATAAGGTTAAGAATGTCTTGCTTGGATGAGACACAGTATGTTAAGGCAGGAGTCCTGGCTACATTTTTCGCAGCGAGGTCTGCTAAGTGGTTGCCTGTAATACCAGCATGGCCAGGGATCCACATTACTTGGATTTTCTGGGGGCACCAATGACCGCGTCTCTGATAACTTCTATTATGGGATTGCGATTGGAAGGAGACGTTATTGCAGACATACACGATTTGCTGTCTGTACAGATGAGGAACTTTCCTTTAGTCTTTTTGCGTAATTAACTGCATGAAGGATAGCAGATCCTTCAGCGGTAAATACTGAAGGTCGTTGAGGGAAGAAGCCAATTGCAAATAATTTCTCCTGTGGCAGTGACAACTGCTAACGAAGTGGAATTGATGGACTTGGAGCCATCCGTAAACAATAACTTCCAGCCATTATTTGTGTAATTAGATTCCAGTTCAGCAAAGGTTTGTTGAAAGACTTCGTTTGGTGTGTTTTGCTTGGACAAAAACATAAGCTTATTCTGTAGTATTTTATCATTGATCAGACAGGGAGGATGTCGAGTGGTGAATTTGCGTGTTGCGTTACGTAAAATATTATTTTCTGCAGCGAAACTTAAGCATCTCGAAATAGCCGATTGTATTCTTGGAATTTTTTTTTTCGTGGCATGCGTGATAGTTGTATTTAGTAATGGGTTGGTGTTCTCAGCCGTTTTCGCAAGAATTTGAAGCGAAGAATCTATAATTTTATTTTGAATAGTTGGTAAACCAGATTCAGCCATTATCGTTTTTATTGGCGAGGTTGGAAAGGCCGGAGACTTCGCCGTATTGCGCAATGGTAAGGTGCATTTAAAGGTTGATACTGCTTTTGGAGCAATTGCCATAGATGGGGAGCCCATAATCTATTTTTGAAGTTAGCAAAGCTCTGACAACATTGACTAGTGTGTTCGGATGAATAAATGAATGCTTAGACGAGAGATATTTAACAATATTTAATCGTGACATTAACGAGTTTCTGACATATTTACAGTGAGCATTAAAATTATAATTAGAGTCAAAAATTAATCCTAGTATTTTCAGCTGTGTTTTACATTCGATGTTAGTTTGGTTGTGGGTTAGTGAAATACCGTTGCAATTTTGCTTCCTACATACATGAAGGATATGTGTTTTGTCTAAGGAAAGTGAAGCACCAGACTCCAGTGACCAAGTCTCAATTCTGGCGAGTATATTAGTAAATAAGGATTGAGCTAAATTAACGTCAGAGACTTTTGTGTAGATTAGGACATCGTCAGCATAGATCTGGTGCTCAACTCCTTTGTAATTTTTATCATCCTACTAATATCATCGAAAGCAATGATAAAAGGAGGGCTGAAAGAGGTGAGCCTTGCGGCGTACCATTAGAAAGCAGGAGTGTTGAAGAAGAAAACCATTTACGTTGACTTTGAGTTTTCTGTTTGTGAGAAAGTTAGTAATAAAACGTATCATATTCTGGCCTATTTTCCATTTTCTTAGTTGTCGAATAATAATATGGGCTCCAATTTTGTCGAAAGCTCTGTGAAAGTCAGAGATAGTACGGACACGTGGTTTTGCTGGACAAAGCGTTAGTAATGAAGTAGTCTAGTTGGATTAAAGCATCTAACGTGCCTTGACCTTTTTGTAGGCGACTTGATTCGGTGATATGAACTTGTTTCGCTGAGCATACCACATCAAGCGGTTAGCCACGATCTTTTCCAAAATTTTGCCCATACATGGAAGGAGGGAAATCGGCCTATAGTTAGCAAGTTCATCGGAGGATTTGTGTGGTTTAAGTATTGGTATGACACAGGACGTTTTCCAAAATTGGGGTGGAACACCAGTATTGAAAATTTTGTTATAAAGCTTTACCAATCGGAGCTTGAGGCTTTTTGGCATATGTCTGATAATTGGATAAGAAATTTTATCTTGCCCCGGGGACTTACCCTTAACGGTAGATGCAACGAACTCGAATTCAGACAGTGAAATGCTGGTTTCTATTTGTTTAGCAGAAAAAGAAAGAGGGGAGACAGAGTAGGAAGTGTCGGACAGTGTGGTGGTTTTAGAGGTTTGAAACTGTGTGCTGAATGAAATATCTGAGCTTGTTTCAGAATAGTGGTTTGCAAATAATTCGGAGATATCGGATGGATTGGTTACCAAACCTGTTGGCCCCTTTACGCATTGAATGGTTAGATTTCTAGGCACTCCAGAAAGTTTATTTAAAGCGTTCCATTTTAACTTAGGACTAGACGAAGGATTTATTTTGCTTGTGAAATCCTGAAAACATTTACGCTTGGCCTGTTTCGCGGAACGACGGAAAAGAGCATTGGCTTTCCTGAAAGATATTAAGTTGACTAGTGATCGAGCGCGTTTGTATTCATACCAAGCTGTCTGTTTTTTGCCCGCAATTCAGCGATTTCTTTATTCCACCAAGGAACACTCTTTGAACTTGCTGTTAGCTTTGTATGAGGAATGCTAACATTCGCTGCTGAACGGATAATTTTTGTTAACCTCGCACTTTCTTGGTTAGTGTTGTCAGATATTGGGGTATTATTGCCATTTATCTCGCAATGTGTCTGAAACTTGTCCCAATCAGCGTAATCAGTTTTGAATACCTTATTTATTTTGTGGGTTTTAGTTGTTGAATCTAGGTGCAATTTTAGTACAATGGGGGAGTGGTCGCTTCCATGCAGGTGATCGAGTATACTCCATTCGCACTCTGTGGCAAGTGAGTCGGTGCACATTGTAAGATCTACATGGGAAAACGTGGAGTGAGTGGAAAAGTGTGTTGCGGATCCGTTATTCAAACATATTAAGTTAGAGGAAAGTAAAGCGTCTTCAATGCATTTGCCCCTCTTGTTGGCTATTGGAGAGCCCCATAGTGGACTGCATTAAAATCACCAGCGAAAATTAAAGGAGTAGAAGCTTGGTTGATTAATTGCAGGATGTCTGTACTGGTAAAATGTTCATCTGGTGCAATATAGGTGCAGATAATGGTGATTTTTTTAACTAAGATAATTCCGATCGACCTAGCCAGCAAGTTGGATTGAATGGCATTAATTTTGTGTGGAATATCTCTTCTTATGAGAATCGCAATACTCTTTTACCTGTGCTAATATGTGGAAGATTGTGAAACATGCCAATACTGCTTAGGAGTAAAAGCCGACAAATTGAAAGAGATGTGAGTTTCATTTAAGAGTATAATAGCTGGGGCATGATCTTGTATTAATAATTGAAGCTCATTGTAATTATTAGTGCAGCCGTTTAAATTCCATTGCAATAATGGAATCATAAGATCTATGTAGGAAAAAAAGAAAAAGGGAAACAGAAGAGAGCTAGAATATCAACTCGTATGAGCAGTCACTGAGTGTCACCAATTGAGTACTAGTTCAAAAGAGCTAAAAGGCGTATTTATTCAGAGTCAATTTCTATTTGTTCAGTATAAAGGAGTTAGAGTATTGATTATCGTTGGAATTGCTTGTTGTTGGAAAGAGATTTTCGTGATTAGGTGGATTAGACTGCACGGTAGTATTGGTAGTAGTGTTGTTGAAGTCAGTATATTTATTAAGCGAGTTGTTTTTATGAGAGAGGCATGTTGTTGGACTGAAAGTTTGGGATTTTAAGAAAGAGGCTTGTTGGGTGTTGGGAAGCTGTTTTCCGATATTTTTAGCTGAATGTGAGATTGTTGTTGTAGTCTGAACTGATCGATGCAGGCTTGTTGATGGAAATATGTTTTGTTAAGTTGGCGTTTGATGAGTGATTTTTTCTAGTTAAAGAGTTTATTGATGAGTTGGGAGCAGAGGTGACCTCTGCGTTTTGTTTTGATGTACTAGGCAAGCCATTGTCGGCAATTCTATGAGTATTTTTAGATTTTGTGAGATTATTGATGGCTGAAATTTTTGTTGGTGTGTTGGATACAGAGGATACCTCTTTTGTAGGTTGAAGCACATGTGCAAAGCTAGCAGTGAGGGAAGGGAGGGAAGTATTTTCTCTATACTTTTTAAGGGCTTCTTGCATACTGCACTTTTCTAGTGTCTTTATTTTTAAAATTTCTTTGGTTTGCATATACTTTGGACACTTATAGTCCGAAGAACGATGCTCGCCAGAACAATTCGCACACATGACTCGGATGCAGTCATTATCGTGTGGAGAAGAGAAATTGCAAGTTTCGCATGTTGGGGAACCCTTACAATGTTTTTGCGTATGACCCAATTTTTGGCATGACCTGCAGCGCATTGGATTAGGCACGTATGGTCGCACAGAGGTCATCCTCCATGCGATGTTTATTTTGCTTGGAAGGGAATAACTGTTGAATGATATTAGCATAACACCAGTAGGCTTTATAACACCTTCAACTTTGCGAGTGAACTTATAAACCGCGGAAACTTCGTAAGAACTCAGTCCTTCTATTATTTCGCTTTCAGGCACATCGTTTAAAAACGGTGCATAAATGGTGCCTTTGTTACAATTAAGATGTTGATGATAGCTAGCGCTAACAGCGCCAATGTTGAAAAGACATTTCGTTTTTATAAACTTTTCTGCTACTTGCTTATTTTTCACTAGCAGTAATAGGCTGCCGTCGCGTAATTCACTAATTTTGTTTATATCTTTGCTCACGGTAAGTAAGGCATTGTAAACACGAAAACAAGAAACCTTCGAAAGGGGTGTAGAATTCTCGTCGGATTTAATCACAATATACTTTGGATCATCACTTTTTATTGGCGGTAAGTCAGGAAAAGCATCTTGCAGTTTTTGATACGATTTTTTACGTTTTGGTTGGGGACCTTGGGCCAGCGCAGCAAACCTGTTGTCCCCGAACTGGAAGCCCGCCGGGGGCATAGTGGAAAAGATATAATACACTGATATAAGTATTGGATTATATTTCTCACTTAAAATAAGTATTAATCGCGTTACTTAAGTAAGCAGACCGTAGTGCAAAAAAAAAGAACACCAAAAGAGAGCTATATGAATAGCTATAAACTCAGAGAAAGACGCTAACACAACTGCTCAGTACGAGGTTTAGTCGGTGACTGATCTTGTCATTTATATTTGCAAGACATGTTTCATTTGAAGCAAAGAATGACAGCTGAAAAATGTGATCTTTTTACAAGGAAAGGGTATTTCACAATTAGACGTTCTGACAAATTTTGGTGTGGTACGTGGTTAGATATGACAATTGAGCAGTCGTTAATAAGGACGATGAAATGTCTTGGTGGGCTTACTCATGGTGGAGGAGTCAAGGAAGGCGTGCTATCCAAGTGGACGTTAGGAATGGCATTTCTGTACAATATTTGTGACGAAGTTGAGAAATTTTGCGATGTAGCTTTTTCCAGTTCCGAGTAGCATGTCGAAATAAGAACTTCACGAGTTAAACGTGACAATGATGACGTCAAAAAATTGGTGGATTGGTTGTCCAATCATCCACCTTTTCCAGAATTGAAGAAAATCATGTCAATAAGCACTGGAATTATCGGAGATGAAAAAGTTAACTGTCATATGTCTCAAGAAGTTGGTAGAGCTGGCATTTTGAAAATCATTGGCAGTGATTTTTATACTGTAAAATTTAAACGTAATGACAGAGTAAAATCACTTGGTATTATGAGTACAGGCATTCGGATAAAAAACGAGTTTGTCCCGATTAATCCTTTGTTAATTTTCCAAAGAATGTGCATCGCTAAAGATTCTGAAGATGAACTTGAAAATTTTCTTACGTACGAACTTCCTCCAATTCCGTTATCCCTTTTCAATGGCGAGGGCATGCGCAAATGTATGAAATCCACGATGTATCAGACATTTGAACACCATTCTGGCGATATCAATTTTAAAAATACGATATACATCATTGATGGAGGATACTTATTACACCGAGTCGTTTGGCAACAGAGCGAATCATTTTCATCTATTTGCAATAAATACATACATTGCTTACGTCCGATCGCACTATACCTCCAATGCCATTATAGTATTTGACGGATATCCAGAAGATGTAGCAGCCCGTAGTACCAAGTATGTAGAACAATCCCGACGATCACGAAAAAGTGCTTCAGTAGACAAACTTTTCGACGAAACAATGACGCCAACTGTATCCCAAAGTAAATTCCTGGGTAACGAGTATTTCTGCCGAAACGTGTATTGAATTACACTTTACGGTGCTCGAACGCCGAAACTATTGATTTTAGGAAAAAAAATATGTTTTTCTTGTAAAATGAGCCGGAAAGGAGTTATTATCAAAAAACTGCTTTTGGGCGCCATTTTTTCAATATGGCGGCGCGAGCGGTATTCATACGAGGTGGCAAAGTTGAAATTTGGCAAGAGCATACCAAAATCTATAAAATTGCCAGATTTCAAAACTCCCGTAAAACTTTTCAGGTAACCTCTATTTTTTTCGACCAAATGACTGTACTAATAAGTACTAGAAAAAATTTAAATATTTCAAGCTAAAAAATGAGGATAATGTTTAATTATTATGTATTAAATAACTAATTATTCAAAAGGTATATAATCATAAAAGTAATAACAGTCTACTGGAATTAAAGCTTCTAGGTCCTGCAGATGTTGCCATTTCTTCTTAGTTATTGTTAAAGTTTGCAAAAGATTAGGCTGCTGAATTCCTAAAAAAAGCACGGGTCTGATCACTTGGATCATGGAGTCCTTAAACCGAACTCTGGCGGCTCCTCTCTACCCATATACCGAGGGAGTTGTGGGTGGGAAGAAGCCGTTGGAGAAAAGGGACATTGAGCTTCTTCTCGGATGGGTCAAAGGTGGAGGGGTCTACTAGCAGCTCTCTATCAACTCCAGTTTCTCCAACTTCCTAAGTATTGGATTGCCTTCGAGGCCGAGATTGGAGCCATTAAGGTAGCAGTAGATTTACTACTCCGGAGTGCAGCCTCCTTCAGAGGCGTGACCATCGACTCAGATAGCAGAGCGGCGATTCCAGCCTAGGACTCATTAACAATGAGAGAATTCAGAGCTGATCGAAGACCTAACCTCGCTATCAATAGCATCGAGTGCCTTTGTGATAAGAATGAAATGAGTCAGACCACAGCGGAATCGCAGGAAACATGAGCTAGCAAGAAGAGGCACCCTAGAACCGCTATCGGTAGAATGGGAGCGGATCTGTGCTCCCGTATCCTAATCTTTTACTACTTGGCCAAAACTTTTACACACGCTGTTTTTTTTTTTTTTTTCAAAATTTTATTTTATTTATTGAATCTGCTTTTTCTTAAAGCCTAACAATAAGTTATAAAATCTTAAATCTAATTAAAAACTAGACAGGCTCAAGCAAGTGATTGAGCTGTTTTGGTGATACGTTGCTCCTTAGTACGCTGGCATATCTCTTCTTTTAAGTCGTGTTTGATCGCAGGAATGTACCAAAGCATTAGCCAGAGGGTTTGGGTGATCTCGGAGTTTAGATATATATTTAATTCTGCTGTCTTCTACTTCTTTCTTTACCATAGGGATACCAAGGTCTTTATGGATATTTTCGTTACGCATGTACCATGGTGAACACGTGATTGTTCTAAGCATTTTTGATTGAAACCTTTGTAATATATCAATATTGGTTGCACAGGTCGTACCCCACAGTTGAATGCCATACATCCAAATCGGCTTTATGACCGCATTATACAAAAGCACTTTGTTGTCTAGGCTAAGTTTTGAGTTTTTATTTAAAAGCCAATTTAAATTTGCAGCTCTAATCTTCATACATGTTATTTTACTAGAGATGTGTTTTCTCCACGTGAGCCTTCTATCTAGGTGAATACCAAGATATGTTACTTCGTTCGCTTGGGGTACTAATATATTGTTTATTTTTACTGCCGGGCACATCTTTGGTCTTAGCGAAAATGTAATATGCTTACACTTCTGTTCATTCACGTTTATACGCCAGTTCGCTAGCCACTCTTCGACAGAACTTAAATTCTTCGCTAATATTCGTGATGCTAAAATGTGGCATTTGTTACGGCTCACTATAGCTGTGTCATCCGCAAAAGTTGAAGTTAATATATTATTAGCTGTTGGAAGATCTGCTGTATATATGATGTATAGTGTTGGGCCTAAAACACTGCCCTGGGGTACACCAGCTCTTATCTGTCGTTCATCAGATATGAAATCTCCCACTTTTACCACAAATCGTCTATTTTTTAAATAAGACTCCAATGTTTTATACAGTTCTAAAGGTAGAATTTTTTAATCTTGTATAAAAGACCTTCGTGCCACACCTTATCAAACGCCTGAGCTACATCTAAAAATATTGCTGAACAGTACTCCCTGTGCTCAAATGCTTTCCTTATCTCGTTAGTAATTCTATTTACTTGCTCTATTGTGCCATGTTTCGCACGAAAACCGAATTGATGCATGGGTATTGTATTATTTTCATGGAGGAAAGGAGTTATCTTTGATAGTAATACTTTTTCAAATACTTTTGAAAGACAGGGTAGAAGACTGATTGGTCTGTATGAAGACGGCTGTGTTAAGTCTTTCCCAGGTTTATCTATCAAGATAATCTGCGACTTTTTCCATGAAATTGGATAGTATCCGAAACTAAGAATTGCATTGAAGAGCAAAGAGAGCACCTCTACAGCAATAATTGGTAACTCAATTAGCATTTTTGGGGAAATATTATCATATCCCGGCGCCTTTTTTGGATTAAGTTCTTTGATGATACAAATAATTTCAGAAGGTGAGGTCTTAAGAGACTCGATCGACTCTTTAGCTGTGTTGGGTAAGATTGACAGCTTAAAGTTATTCTTTGGCAAATTGGGTTGAAATACCTTTTCTAGGTGATTTGCAAAACAATTAGCCTTTTCCTCGTCACTTCGAGCCCAATTTCCACCCAAGTCTCGTATTGGCATGTTGGAGTCAGTTGGTGGCTTCATGGACTTTTGGGCTTTCCAAAGGGAATTTTGCTTGTTTGAATTTGGACACAGCTTCTTTATATACATTTCGGTGTTCAATTCTTCCTCACGTTTGAGCGCTTTTTTAATTTACGTACCGCAGCTTTCAATTGAAGCAGAGTGGAGGGGAGCGATTTATCTGCCATTCACGTCTTGCACGCCTTTTTCATTTACAAGCAATTCTATTTCTCTATTAGAGATTTTTCTGAAGCCAAGCGGATTACGAGTATATCTTTTGTTTGGTGTTGCTAAGACAGCTGCGCTGGTTATTATATCATTAACTTCTCTTATACTTTCGTCAATATCACTTTCCGTATTTATTTTGTACTCAATATTAATGTGGCTACTGACGTATTTTTTATATTTTAGCCAATTCGTTTTATAAGAAGTTAGACCCACTTTTGGATTAACGAATATGGGTTGTTCAAATAACTTGATTAGTACAGGAGAATGATCAGAAGATAGATCAGTACATGTATCAGCTGTTATGTGCGATTTATCTATATTTTTGATTACAGCAAAATCAATTA
The DNA here is from genome assembly GCF_016617805.1 of Bactrocera tryoni. Taxonomy (NCBI): domain Eukaryota; kingdom Metazoa; phylum Arthropoda; class Insecta; order Diptera; family Tephritidae; genus Bactrocera; species Bactrocera tryoni. Next base: position 1,167,585 of record NW_024395824.1, read on the forward strand.
AATCTGGTATTTTCTTACGATCACTAGGCCAATATGTCGGCTTACCAGGAGATATTATTTCAAGGTTATTGTGCCTATTTATAACAGTTTGATACAACTGTCGTCCTTTCGGATTAATAAGACGTGAGCCCCAGTACGTGTGTTTTGCGTTGTAATCTCCACCTGCTAAAAATCTTTGACCTAGTGTTCCAAAAAAGTCTTTAAATTCGATTTCTGTAATTTTAAAACGAGGTGGACAGTATATAGCCGTAAGGTTTAGGTCACAACCCCGATTTTTTAGTGATATTGTTGTAGCTTGTAACCGTGGTGTAGCATGAGATTCTAGAGCATAATGGCTTAAACGATTTCTAATTAACACTGCCGTACCACCATGTGCTTTTCCATCCGGATGATTTGTAACATATAGTCTAAATCCCGGTATATTGAAATTATATTTATTTGTTAAATGAGTTTCTGATATAAGCATTACATCTATGTTTTTTTCAGACAGAAATCTAATAATCTCTAATTTATGTTGGTTAACACCGTTAGCATTCCATATACATATATTTAGTAAGCTCATTTTTTACTTAATAAATTTTGCAGCATTTGATTTTGTGATTTTATTAAATCCTGGATCATGTTTTGCATGCTAGACATAAATTGTGTCATACACTGTGTAAGATTTATAATCATAGTTTCAATACCTCCATTTGGAGGATTTTGCGGCAGTTGCATTTGCACAGTGTTGCCTTTCACCACATTAGCATAGCTTCCTTGCATATTATTATTGGTAGAAGTAATAGGTTTTGAACTTTTCTCTGAGGTTATTATAATATCATTACGGGGTGTTTGTAACATTTGGTTACGACGTGCTTGAATGCCCTGTGACAACTTCGATTTCAAATCTTTATATACAGGACAACCCCTGTAGTTAGCAGTGTGATTTCCTCCACAATTGCTGCATTTTTATTTAATTCTTCTTTCTTAAGGGTGCATTTAGAAGTGGGATGTAAATCACCACATACCACACAAACACTGCGTAGAGTGCAGTATGATTTAGTATGCCCATATTCTTGGCAGTTAGTACATTGTACCGGACCGTTTCTTTTATGTGGTTCTTCCACAGTTACTCTACGATGCAGCAAATATTTCAAATTATATATTGGATGTGTTTCATTTTTTAAGTTGATTTGAGTTCGGCAACAACTCAATTTTAAACATTGGCTGAGGTACTTTGTTTCTATTAAATATATTTACAACTGTTTTAATTCCAAAACCGCATTCTTCCAATGCTTCTTTGACTTCACTAGAGTCTACGGCGGACTCTATACCCTTGATTACAACAACTAGGCCCTTAGAGCTCTTCAGTTGATACGAATAATAATTTTTGTTTTTATTTGACAAAAATTTAACTATTTCCATAAAACTTTTTCAGTGTACGACTGAATTTTTGTTTCGTCTATATTGCCTTTTTCAAAGGCACTATATGAAAATTGTTAGTGCCAACAATTTCACTTAATTTCGCAACAAGAGTATTACTGCTACGTTCGCGCAAATATATTGGAGGTGGTTTGGCATTAACGACTGTGGTGGTACCCTTCGCATCGTCGTCTGAACCATTGCTTAGTATGGCAAATCTGTTGCCATTTAAAACTTCCGTTTTAGTTTTATTTGGTGTGTCGCTTTGAAATTTTTTTGGATTGACCGCCGCCTTTGAAGGACTTAATTTCCTTTTTATATTGACGTAGCGGTCAATGCCTGTTTGTACAGACGGGCTTTTTTTATTACGTTCTCACCTTGCGTTGTAATTTTCTTCGCTGCCTGTGCGCTTGCTGGTAGACTGGTTGCTGTCAGTGCATTTGTTGTTGCCCGATTGCTGTTTTCTGCTGCTGCTGCTGACTGCGTTCTTTGCTGCGTTCCCTTTTCTGCTGATCGTCGCGATGACTCATCATCGCCGTTACCCTTTTTATTGCCAGTAGTTGTTATTGTTGTTGGGTCGACAAAGCTGAAGTAGGCATTTAGGGAATGCCTACGGCCTTGCTGGTGAGGCTGCGAAGCACTCATTTTTGTTTTTATTATTATTTTTTTTTGTTTTGTTTTTATCTATTTATTTCGTGCACTATTTGCTTATGTTTATAAATAATAATTTGTGAGCACTTATTTTTTGTTGATTGTTTGTTTTTATTTTGTTATTATAAATTGGTTACTTTTTTCACAATTTGAATACACGGAGCGAGTTAGAAAACACGTCCGTACACCTTGAAGGAAAACTTTTACTGTTACTGTGTTTACACGCTGTTGAAAAAGTCTTTTGTCCTAAGATCGTTCTCATGAGATCTAGTGATCTCTTTGCCCTCAGTAAAGCAGCCTTTCCCTGGTAGGGGGGGCTTGTAACACGCCATTGCCCTATTGGCTTCCACGCAGTAAGGCTGGGAATCCTACCAGACGCCATCTGCAGAAGCTGTATGGAAAAAAATTAGGTGGAAAGAACTCAACACTTCCTTCTTGGCTGTCTTGTGTTAGGGAGGTCAGAACTTAATCACTTGGGGGCGCATACCTTCAGACATCCCACCGAACTGGCGGGAAGCGTTTTGTTAAGTTATAACTTCGAACACAGTAGTTCTTCTTTTCTATGGCCTCACAAAGGACTACATATATGTATATAGTAGTCCACGTTCGCTCAACGATGTAGCCTAAACTAACCAAAGCACATTGAACTTAATCACTAAAAATAAACATAAACAATAAATGAAGGCTAACTTCGATATAAAACAAAAAAACACTCTGTTATATTTACATACTTGAGTGATGATACGTTATTTTGTTTTTAATATAGCTTGGGTATTTTTGATGGCAGAAGCTTAAAATTTGCGACACATGTGTAATACGATGTGGTGAATCGTAATCAGTAAAAAACTCAATTTTGAATTTTTTGATGATACGTTATTTTGCATTTCAGGTGACGATATGTAAGTATGTGTATTGCTTATTCTTTTTAGACAAAGACTGAATAGTGTTGTTAGCACTTTGAATAAGTGCAAAAACGAACAGTTAGCAGATATTAAACGACTTAAGATTTCCATCCGCGGAAGAAATAATTTGGAGCAAAAACTTAGCTGCTTTTCCACCAACGGCCTGGTAAGTTGAGCATAGGAAAGCCTTGCAAGCAGTATTTAACGACGTACATATATGGTACTGATTTGCATATACATATACACAAATTATGTTCAGAAGCACTTAGATTTGAGTAATTTTGTAAACTGTAGCACGAAAGTAAAATAACTGGTTTTCAGAGCTAGAATGTATTTTAGGATATGTACAGCAAAAAAAGAAAATTAAAAAAGACAATAAATTGATACTTGGTCCCAAAATATTCAATATTTTTATTTGCATAAATGTATATGGTTGAAACAAACACAGCAAAGAGACAAAATTAAATAATACAATTAAAATACAATGAAATGAATATGTGGGTAAATGTCCACTATAAAATATTCACTTATATCTTTTATTAATATTCACTTATATTGATGTTAACTTTTGATGATATTCATGTTTTTGTATGCCTGTGTGGCGTAATAAAACTCCACATCAATCATTAAACGTTTATTTATTAAGATAATTCAAAGACTTCTCTACTTGTTGGCGTCTGTACAATAAGGGACGCTTCTTAAAAAACTAAATTCTATGAATTGAAACTGTAACTTTCCAGATAGAATAGCAAAAGAAAGAAAGAATATAATAACCTCGTCAACTGGGCGGCGAGGTGATATAGTGTTGTTTCTGGTGTTGACCGGCTTGTGTGTGTTGTTAAACCGTAGGGGTCACCAATTATGTGGCCTAATAAAACTCCACATCAATTATTAAACGTTTATATATTAAGATAATTCAGAGACTTCTCTTCTTGTTGGCGTCTGTACAATAAGTGACGCTTCTTAAAAAACTAAATTCTATGAATTAAATTGAAACTGTAACTTTCCAGAAAAAATATCAAGAGAAAGAAAGAATAGAATAACTGACAAACGGTGCTGCCAGATGTCATACTTCTCGCCTGTGTGCCCACACCTGCAGTACAAAATTGCTTCTTATTCTTATTCAGAACGAAAAAAATTTGACCTCGTCATTGCGCAATCTTTGTTTCTATCATTATTGATAGTTAATCACATTACATGCGCAACAGCAATAGTAGAGACCAACTTTTACAAATTAAATCTGTTTATTTTACTTACTTATATGGAGATAGCGAAGAAAGAGATGGTTAAAGCATGCGTATTTTGGTTACTCTATGAGCGGTTTCAATTTTTTTTTGGATTACAAAACCAACAGGTTTTATAAATGAAAATTTTTTGCATGTTAACGGAGATGTCAATTTATATTCGCACTCACGTTTTATCTTTACGTTCTGAACAATAAAAATAGCGCGAAAATATGGAAAATTTAGTGAATAATTCGCAAGTGTACCAGCGGTCGTCTTATCAATAACATAAGGTTAATAAGATTAATTAATAAGACTCAGTTCTCTTTTAGTTGTGGTAACCTTTTGGTGTGGTGTCTTAGCACCTAGTTTATCGTGAATGAGTTTGATTGGGGGCAGCATTCGTACCCCTGCCATAACCAAGGTTGTGGGTGCCAGGGGGAGTATTAATTAATTTGTTTGCACTTTCGCTCACATTGTTCTACAAGGTCTGTCGCAAAAGAAACAGGACTGTTAAAAAACAACAAAAATTAATATTCTTCAAAAGTTATATTTTTTTATTCAAAGAAGTTTCATTTCAAATGAGTGTTTAAGGTCATTTTTCGGAATCTTCTTCTTCATTGGCGTAGACACCGCTTACGCGATTATAGGCGAGTTAACAACATCGCGCCAGTCGTTTCTTCTTTTTGCTACGAGGCGCCAATTGGATATGCCAAGCGTAGCCAGGTCCTTCTCCACCTGGTCCTTCTAACGGAGTGGAGGTCTTCCTTTTCCCCTGCTTCCCCCGGCGGGTACTGCGTCGAATACTTTCAGAGCTGAAGTGTTTTCGTCCATTCGGACAACATAACCTAGCCGGCGTACCCGCTGTATTTTAATTTGCTGAACTATGTCAATGTCGTCGTATATCTCGTACAGCTCATCGTTCCAACCAATGCGATATTCGCCGTGGTCAACGCGCAAAGGACCATAACTCTTTCGCAGAACTTTTCTCTCGAAAACTCGCAACGTCGACTGATCAGTTGTTGACATCCTCCAAGTCTCTGCACCATATAGCAGGACGGGAATTATGAGTAACTTATAGAGTTTGGTTTTTGTTTGTCGAGAGAGGACTTTGCTTCTCAATTGTCTACTCAGTCCGAAGTAGCACCTGTTGGCAAGAGTTATCCTGCGTTGGACTTCCAGGCTGACATTGTTGGTGGTGATTACGCTGGTTCCAAGATAGAGAAATTATCTACAACTTCAAAGTTATGACTGTCAACAGTGACGTGAGTGCCAAGTCGCGAGTGTGACGACTGTTTATTTGATGACAGGAGATATTTCGTCTTGCCCTCGTTCACTGCCAGACCCATTTCTTTTGCTACCTTGTCCAGTCTGGAGAAAGCAGAACTAACGGCGTGGGTGTTGAGGACGATGATATCAATATCATGAGCATACGCCAGCAGCTGCACACTCTTATAGAAGATGGTACCTTCTCTATTTAGTTCTGCAGCTCGAACTATTTTCTCCAGAAGCAGGTTGAAGAAGTCGAACGATAGAGTGTCGCCTTGTCTGAAACCTCGTTTGGTATCGAACGGCTCGGAGAGGTCCTTCCTGATCCTGGCGGAGCTTTTCGAGTTGCTCAACGTCATTTTACACAGCCGTATTAGTTTGCGGGGATACCAAATTCAGACATCGCGGCATAAAGACAGCTCTTTTTCGTGCTGTCGAAAGCAGCTTTGAAATCGACGAAGAGGTGGTGTGTGTCGATTCTTGGATTTGGATTTTGTCGATTTTTGAGATTTGTAGCATGGTGAATATCTGGTCGGTTGTTGATTTGCCAGGTCTAAAGCCACACTGATAAGGTCCAATCAGTTTGTTGACGGTGGGCTTTAATCTTTCACACAATACGCTCGAACCTTATATGCGATGTTGTGGAGGCTAATCTCACGGTAGTTGGCGCAGATTGTAGGGTCTTCTTTTTTATGGATTGGGCATAGCACACTTAAATTCCAACCGTTGGGCATGTTTTCGTCCGACCATATTTTACAAAGAAGCTGATGCATGCTCCTTACCAGTTCTTCGCCGCCGTGTTTGAATAGCTCGGCTGGCAATCCGTCGGCCCCTGCCGCTTTTTTGTCCTTCAGGCGGGCAATTGCTATTCGAAATTCTTCATGGTCGGGCAATGGAACGTCTGCTCCATCGTCATCGATTGGGGAATCGGGTACTCCTTCTCCTGGTGTTGTGCGTTCACTGCCATTCAGCAGGCTGGAGAAGTGTTTCCTCCTTAATCTAAGTTTGCTCTGGGCATCGGTGACTAGATCACCTTTGGGGGTTCTACAAGAGTATGCTCCGGTCTTGAAACCTTCTGTAAGCTGCCGCATTTGTTCGTAGAATTTTCGAGCATTACCCCTGTCGGCCAGCAAGCTCTTCGTACTCACGCATTTCGCCTCCTTCTTTTTCTGTCTGCAAATGCGTCTCGCTTCCCTCTTCAACTCTCTGTATCTATCCCATCCCGCACGTGTTGTGGTCGATCGTAACGGTGCAAGGGGGGCAGCCTGTTTTCTCTCCGCTGCCACACGGCACTCCTCGTCGTATCAGCTGTGCCTTTGTACTTTCCGAAAACCAATGGTTTCGGTTGCAGCTGTACGTAAGGAGTTCGAAATGCCGTCCCACAGTTCCCTTATACCGAGTTGTTGACGAGTGCTCTCAGAGAGCAGGAGTGTAAGCCGAGTAGAAAATCGTTCAGCTGTCTGTTGTGATTGCAGCTTCTCGACGTCGAACCTTCCTTGTGTTTGTTGGCTTGCGTTTTTTGCTGCAGAGAGGCAGATGCGAATCTTAGCTGCAACAACATAGTGGTCCCAGTCGATGTTAGGACCTCGGAGCGCACGCACATCTAAAACATCGGAGACGTGTCTTCCATCTATCACAACATGATCGATCTGGTTGTTAGTTTTTCGATCCGGAAACAGCCAGGTAGCTTGATGAATTTTCTTAAGCTGGAATTTAGTACTACAGATAACCATATTTCGGGCCCCGGCGAAGTGGATCAGCCTGAATTTACCGACCGTAGTGCCAAAGATACCTTCTTTGCCCACCCTGGCGTTAAAATCGCCAAGCACGATTTTGACATAGTGGCGGGGGCAGCTTTCATAAGTGCGCTCCAAGCACTCATAAAAGGCATCTTTGGTCACATCGTCCTTCTCTTCCGTCGGGGCGTGGGCGCAGATCAGCGATATGTTGAAGAGCCTCGCTTTGATGCGGATTGTGGCTAGACGTTCATTCACCCGAGTGAATGATAGTACTCAGCGACGGAGTCTCTCTCCCACCACGAATCCCACACCAAACTTGCGCTCCTTTATATGGCCACTGTAGAAAATGCCACAAGGACCTACTCGTCGTTGTCGTTGTCCCGTACATCGCATTTCTTGTACGGCGGTGATGTCAGCCTTTATTTTCAGGAGGACATCAACCAGCTGGGCAGCGACACCTTCCCACTTAAGGACCGAACATTCCAGGTGCATGCCCTTAAATCGTAGTCCTTATTTCGTTTACCGTGGTCGTCAACAAAAGGGGGTCTCTCATCCGAAGCTGGTTGTTACTATTCATTGGGGGTGTTTTTTTACGTGGCGGGTCCCAAACCCAGCGCACAACCCTATGTAGGTGATATTTCGCCTTCTCACTTTAGCTCGCCTTCAAACGGATGTTCTTAGGCTACCCAGAGGATACTTGGTCAAAGACCGGAAGTCGTGAGCTGCTTGAGTCATATGTAAAAGAATCGTTTCTGTCCACTTCCAAGTGAATGGCGATCAGAGAACTTTCCTCACTTGCATGAACTTCTACACATGACTCCATCCTCATTTTTCGGAATGCTCTGGAGAACATAGGTCGTCGCCTTTTGGATAGCTGAAATGTCGTGAAACCAGTATCCTTTCATGGGCAAATGAAGTTTTCTAAATAGGTAAATATCAAAGGGTGCCAGATTAGGTGAGTAGGGTGAATGATTAATGGTTAATATGGAGTTTTTTGTCAAAAAACCAGTGACAGGCGTCGACCAATGACACGGCGCATTATCGTGCAACAGGCGCCAGGACCCTGCCTCACGGTATTGTGGTCGAGCACAACGAATGCGTGACAAAAGACGCTTCATAACACCAAGGTAAAACACAGCATTAATCGTTTGGACAGGTGGGACGAACTCTCGGTGTACAATACCCTCGGAATCGTAAAAACAAATCAGCATTGTCTTTATTTTTGACTTCTGAAGACGACCGACTTCTGATCGTCACAGAGGTCCCCACGACCTTCTTGGAATCACTTAAACCACTTATGCACATTACTACGGGATAGGCACTGATCACCATAAACTTTTTTCATCATTTGAAATGTTTCAGTAAACGTTTTCCCAAGTTTAAAACAAAATTTAATATTTGCTCTTTCCACTTTACGACCGATGACCAAAAGCTGCTGTCACTTTTTGATCGATAACATCGATTGTAGGTAGCCAATTGTTTTAAAATTTTTACGAAATGTCAACAAGAGATCAAGCTTTTTATTTCACAATTATATTTAAAAAGTTCTGTTTCTTTTGCGACAGACCTTGAACTTCCCGAGGTGCTTACTATAAGTCCATAGAGATGCCACATCCATCCCCCTCCTTTTACAACGCGAGCTAATACGAAGTTACACCTTTCTGTTTCCTATAAAGTTTTAGGCCAATTACGTACGAAGCAGTATATTTTATTTTGTTGTTTGTAATGTTTTCCATACTCTTACGTAGGAAGGAAGTTACATTAAAACCTAAAGATGTCCCTCCTTCCCACGTTAAGTATAAAGTATATCCCAATATTGGGATTAAGGGATCGTCTCAGTGTGTAATTTTCGAAAAATTATTTTTTTACAGTATAGTAATAAACATTCTCATTGAATTTTAAAATCGAAATTCAAATTATAACGGGCGCTACAGTGTTTCTTGTAGAACGGGAACAGAGTGGGGTACGGAGACCTTTAAACGCGTTTTTCTCAGAATGGAGTTTGTTTCTTTTTACTCTTCCAATTTTTTTCTACGAGAAACTGTTTTGTTTTAGATCAAAATTGCGGCCGCAAACGTGGACATCGCACATAACCTTTTTTATGCATAATTTCAACAATTTATTTCACTATTATACACCCAATAAATATACATAGAAAATTTTTTTTTGTATTCGTCATGAATGTATTTATTTATAAAAAAACCGGACCGATTAGTTAATTTATACATTAAACACACACACTGAGACGATCCCTTAATGTCATCGTCGAGCTCTTAGTTTTCAAACATACTAGAATAATAAGAAGTCTGTGTTACTGTGGAGCTGCAATGATGGTGCTAACAAGAGCAATCCGAATTATTACTAATTTCCTTAATGCTTAAAAATCTCATTGCTACGAGGGATATTTTGGCTTCTCCATATGTGTCTTCTTAGGTCAGTAGCAGCATCAGATCCAAATTTGTAGGTGACAGACAGTAGCTATGCGAGTTTTAAACTCTCGTAAACATCTGATTATCATTTTTATGATATTTTCAATGAAAATGGATAGAAGGTAAACAGTGAGGTTGTTAGCCGACCAATTTTTACAAAACCATTTTTTATTACAAAAACATATTAACACGTTATTTTTAAAGCTGCATCATAACATAAAACTTCTTGGGGTAAATTTTAGAATAGCATCCCCGGATTTCGGGCTTAAAATGGGTATGTACGGATAGAGGAGGTCCTCCAGATTAACAAAATATGTACATATAGTTGCCGCTGACTTATGGTTTTGAGATATTTGCATTCAAAGTTCAAAAATTCAACTATTTAAAATGCGTGTTTCTCCCATTTAAAATGAATTTTATACTTCACTAATTCATTTCTGACCATTTATTTTATATTAAATAATGCAAAAATAACTTTTTTTCAACATTTAACTTTTGTTCAATTATTTTTGTTCACACAATAACAAAAGGGTTGCATTCTAACTAATAATCAGTGCTACCTTACGTTCATAATTTACAGAAGAACCAAAAGAAATAAAGAAAACAATAAATATATAACACATTAGTTTTCCGCATATAATTCCTTTCTGCATTGGCGGCCTTCGGCCGCGCTTCAAAAAAAATAACCCTCGGTCGGACCAACACCTGGGCGTGCTCAGTTCTTTTGCGTTGAATTCCTTTTTGCGTTGGGAGCCTTCGGCCGCTCTTCAAAAAAAAAATAACCCTGGCCGATCAAACACCGGGATTTATCAAGATAATGAGAATTCTGAAAGGTTTTACATTAGTCATCACACGATACTTAATTTAGTTATGACGTCATAATCTTTCTTTCTTCGTATTTTTTATTTCATTACAACATATGGTATTACTAATTTTTTGATTGTTTACAACCATTTTCTTATTTTATGAATAAATGAATTTTAACTAAAGTTTGATATGGAATTAAAGTTATTTTTGCACTATTTATTATAAAATAAATGATTAGAAACGAATTAGTGAAGTGTTAGTGGATACAAAAGTTAAAAATATAAGTGTAAAATGCATTATAAATCGGAGAAACACGCATTTTAAATAGTTGATTTTTTAAATTTAAATGCAAATATCTCAAAAACCATAATTCAACGGCAACTATATATGTATATGAGTGATTCAAAAAAAAAAAAATTTTTTTTCGTTTGGTACTCGGAAAAATAGGTTCCTAGACACCTCTAAGAAAGCCTCTCCAAACATGAGTTTTTAATTGTAGCGGGAAGGTCCTCCTACATACAGTTTTCTATTTTTTCTTATTATCAGATAGAAAAATTTATATCTCGCTTCCAACTACTTAAAAAAATATATTGTTCCTTGGATTTTGTAGGAAATTGAATGCTCTACAAAAAAGGTCTACTATGATTTTTTCGTAAACCCAAACGTTTAAAAGATATTAACAGTTAAAGTTTCATTAATTTTGGGAAAATTTTTTATTTCTTATGAAATTTATAACTTAATGAAAAAAAATTATAAAAAAAACTATAAAAGTGGTCTTATATGATTTTTCGATTAAGTTAAGCGTTTACGAGATATTCATCGTCAAACATCAATGCATATTAGGGTGGATCAAAAAAAAATTTTTTTTTTCGTTTGGTACTCTGAAAAATAGGTTCCTAGACACCTCTAAGAAAGCCTCTCCAAAAATCTATTCATAATAATTTTTTTTATTGAGTTGTAAAATTCATAAGAAATAAAAAATTTTCCCAAAAATAATCAAACTTCAACTGTTAATATCTTTTAAACGTTTGGGTTTACGAAAAAATCATGATAGACCTTTTTTGTAGAGCATTTAATTTCCTACAAAATCTTAGGAACAAGATATTTTGTCAAGTAATTGGAAGCGAGATATAAATTTTTCTATCTGATAATAAGAAAAAGTAAAAAACTGTATGTAGGAGGACCTTCCCGTTACAATTAAAAACTCATATTTGGAGGGGCTTTCTTAGAGGTGTCTAGGAACCTATTTTTTCGAGTACCAAACGAAAAAAAAATATTTTTTTTTGAATCACTCTAATAAATGTATTATTGATCTGGGGAACCTCCCCTATCTGTACATACCCATCTTAACCTCGAAATCCAGGAATGCTATTCTAAATCGCAGCCACTTCTTGTTTTATTATTGAAAATTTGATAAACAGCTGTCAGTGTTGCTTGTTTTTTATTCACAATAGATTAAAATTAGTAATTTTTAACAATGTTGCCAACGAAAATGCAATTAACTCTCTAAAATTTTGAGGATTAAATGGGAGTTATCAACGGAGTTATCTTTACTAACTCCTGAATTAATCCGGATTAAGGCAGTTAGTCCGGATTAACGCTGCCGTCTGTCAATGTCATATCTCACTTAGAGTCGACACCCTTTCCTTTATGCCTCCTCGTAAGACAATTAAAAGTGGGTACATAACATCGAAAACCGACACAAATTCTGATTCCAACATACAAAAAAAAATCCTTCATAGTATAGTTATGTGGTGAACACAAATGCGATGCTTTTACCATTTCTCTAATAGGTGAACTATTTCCGATATTCATATCTTCATACACTGGAAATTATCTTGTAGCAATGAATTGGTGTAGAAGCTGATGTCCGCTGTTTAGGAGCTGAAAAGCTTTTGTCGTTCCCTGATCTTCAGACAGCACAAGTTAGGAGTTTACCACAATCGACTGCTACTGGTGACTGCCAATTTTACTCAATTTCTTATCCATTTTGGTTCTTTTGTAAAAACATGAATACTTAGCTTTATGATATAAAATGGATTGCTTTTATTATATATATTTTATTAGCAATATTCGTTCTGTTCTCGATCATCTAACGATAAATTGCAAGAGTCAAGTGCAAGAGTACAATACCTATTGATTTCATTTATAGAACTATATATTGTTTTCTAAAGTTGACATATACATATTATTACAGGGTTCAAAATATTTAAACGGGGGTACAGTTATAACTAACGATTTAATTTACTATACTCAAATATTGCTTTTTAATACTCCTTCCTCTTTCTTCAAGTTTGACGATATTGCAAATATTTCTTTCATTAATTTCAAAAAATAAATGTTTGCCTTTTAAGTTTTATTTGTTATGTTTTTAACTTTTGATTTTCATAGCGGGGCTTCATATGTTGGAAATAAAATAGTGAAGTGCTTATGTGCATGGTAGTTTTATTTTTAAATTAGCCCACATATTGCTTCTACCAGGTCATATTGTCAAAAATAGTTAAATAATATCAAACCGAAGTGTTTTCTTTTAATTATATGCAATAAATTATGAAATCTTGTTTAACACACAATTGTTTAAGCAACATAATATCTTCTTATCATCAATTTATTTTATACGTATTTAAATTTATTAATTTGTTATGTCAAACTTTTTCAAGAAAGATTTAATATGAATTATGATACAAAGACAGTTTACTTTTCCGAATTCGTGCCTGCCCAAGCCGATGTAGTTACGAAGTATTCCATTCACAAAATAAAATGAATTATATCACAATTTGATTGGACAATTTTACATTACATTAAACATGAGAACATGCAAAACTGAATACCGCCTATGTGAATAGATAGATATATGTATGGATATACATACATTAGGGTAGGCAAATTTTTTTTCTCCTATTACTATGTAATGTAGGTTGATAGACATCTCAAAGAAATCCTCGTCAAGTATGAACTTATTGAAAATTTACCGCTGGACAAAAGTAGTTTCTGTTTTCTCTGTTTTGGTTTTTCTTTTTGATGTTAGACGATGAATATATCGCAACCGCTTATAGACCGTTTTTGTAGACTAGCACTTTTCCCATAAGCCAATGAGCTCTGCATTTTAAAATTATGATTTTTCATTCAGTTATAATATTCAAAGAAAAAACTAAAAGTTCAACCGTTAATAACTTTTAAACATTGAGGTTGCATTTAAGGGCGCATACATGTGAAAGCCTTTCTCAGAGGTGGCAATCAACTTCATCTAACTTTTCAGAGTACGAACATTCCATTCTGTAACGACTTGAAGCTTGTGGCCAAAAAATATATACTATATAAGAGAACTAATATATGATCAAAATTAACAAATTGAGTACACGAAAATATATTTACTAACTTTTTGAAGTTTGGTTTGAGTTGGAAATATTGAGTTAATAATATTCTAGTTAAATAAGAGGAATTGGAAAACAGTTATGTACATATGCACTACAAAGTAGTACTTAAAACTGTCTGTTTCCACACAATCGAATTTACCTAATCGGAACGAACGAGAATTGCTACACGTTAAAGAACTGTCATCTCGGGAGATTTCCAAGTGATTCTATCGTGGCTAGCAACCGATGTATGTGAGATTCTTCAGGCAGGATCGCATACCAATTATGAACATAAAAATTATCTGCGCAACTAATAACTATACTTTTATATTGCGTCCAAAAAAATTAAGGAATGTTGTAGTTTACAGCATTATCGTTATGTTTTGATCAGCTTTGCTGTAAAAGCATGGTAACACTATTATATAATAAAACGACCTCACACCTCAGATGTTTCAAGTATGCGTACTGTTACACTGTCAACGGTTTCAAAAGTTATGGTTTATGACATTACTAGAGCAACAGCAATAGTAATTACCAACTTTTAGAAATTAAAACTGTTTATGACCTATTTATATGGAGATAGCGAGGAAAGAGATGCTTGAGGCAAATGTATTCAAGTTACTCCGTCAACGGTTTCAGTTTGTGTTTTGCAGTACATGACCAACAGCAACAACGAAGATCAAACTTCATAAAGGATATTTGTTTGCATGTTAACAAAAATGTGAATTAGAATTTATATTCACACTTATATTCTTAGAGTTCTGAACAATAGAAAATCTGCGCGAAGGTATAGGAATATAATGACTAATTTGCAAGCAAACCAGTAATCGTATTTTGATTAATATTAGGTTCATATATATGGCTTAGTTCTCTTATAGTTGTGTTTAAATCATCGTACTAAATTCGAATATTATATTAAATTTTATACAAATTCGAGAAAAAAATTTAGAACAAATGTACCTCAATACCGATATCGAGTGTTATGCAAAACACTATTCTTTGATTGGTGACTGGGAATAGGAATGTTAAGCTGATTAAAGCAGTTTGGTGAAATTTATTTCGATAAAATTCAATTTGACCTCTTCTTAAGAAATATACTAGATTAATTTTTCACCACAAAATATTAGTCGTATTTCATATGATAACATATTCTTTACAAAAAATGTTTCGAATAGATTAAGAGGGAAACCAATAAGAGATGTTAGTCGTAGTAACAAGAAAACTAATTAGAATTGCCTCCTAACAGCAAATCTTTACATTTTAAATAATTCGCTTTAATATTACCAATATTTCAACTGTATTATTCGATTATTTACACATTATTATATAGTTTCTATAATAACTAAAATTCAGTTTCAAATAAGCAGTGCAATTCTTAATGTAAGCAAATTAAGAAAAAAACATAAAATTTTATATATTACAGTCATTGAGAAAACTCGCAGTAAAAGTCCAAAGTTTCCACAAACTAAGCTTTGTGTACAAATATTTCTAATATATATATTTATGTAGTGGGTTATACATATCTACGCATTATATAAAAAAGAAATGTAATAATTGGAACGAATGTCTTATGTTTAAGGGGGAATTTTCTGATATAATACTTATTACTTTGAACGAAATTTTAATAATAGTGATGCCGTATATACAATGATGCATCTGCAAATTCTCTTGTATCCTAAATTATAATATCCAATTGTCTGGCCTGATGTAAAATCTTTTTTTGATGACCGACTAATATTATACCCATGTCAGATAATTGTTGAGCCGTTAATCGAGATATCTATAATAAAAAGAAAAGTATAAAAGTTGGTAGTTATTTTAAATCCAGATATAGTATATATATTATATATGCAAATTAAACAGTGAGAACAAAGAACATTAAATTGCGGTTTGCAAACACTAAAGGCTTGGAAATAGTTACTGAGTTCGAAAAACCTTTCTAATAAACAAACTTGGTGAATCCATCATTACATTTTAAACGTAATATTTAATTGATCACAATCTTATTTAGCACCTCATTAGCTAATAACAAACAAATCAGCTATAAATCACAATAAACATTAATTACTATCGAATCACGTGATCCTAATCGGAGAATTCGCTCTTAGTTTTATTGAAATAACTTACGCTCACACCAACAGAAGCGGTAAAACTATGTAATACAATCCATTACTTAGTGCATGGGAGAGAAGGTGGATGAATAGCCCATTTCAATGAACGTAAGTCCTATTTCGTCAACAATAAGTAACTAACCATATTTTAGTATTAAAAATGTGCTTTTACTGTCATTAAAAATCTTACATAATAAATCATACACCGAGGTGGTCAAAACGATATATTTCATTTAATTTTTACATTTTCACCCATCTTCACTAAAAATTATTAAAATAACAACATTTCAGAGTCAATTATGTTTTGGCATTGATTTTTATTTAACTAACAAAATGCACGAGGTACTTTCTAAAAGTCTATAATCTCAAAGTTGTTATATTGCCAATCAACAACAATTATCAAATTATTCCAAAACAAGTAAATGTAATGAAAGTTTTAAGATATAAATATACCTGTTGGGCAGTCACCAAATTAGCCTCATTAAAGTGCTGTGAGTAGCGGGACATTTTAATATTTTCCAACCATAAGTCCGTACTTATAAAAATGTTGTGACCACGTTGTCCCTCTAAAATATGTGATCCATCGTTTTCGGGCGAATTTCTTGTTGTTAGCAGTGCTTGCGGTTGTCGGGCTAAATTATCCAATGTTGATACTATACTTGAAAATGTAGGTCGGTGAGTACGTTGCTTCTGCCAGCAATCAAGCATTAACTGATACAATGCTTCTGGACAATCCATAGGAGCCGGAAGTCTGTAACCCTTTTCTATACTCTTTATGACATCCTGAAAGCAACAAAAATGCAATAACTCGGATATCCTTGCTATTCACGAGTGTTGTGGAATCCAAGACAGATTTGAATAGTTATCATAATCGCAAACCAATTCTGATTTTTGATGGTGTTACCGAATCTGATTAGATTTTCGTCTTTCCGAGCATGCGAAAAACTAATATTCGAATCAGCTGTTTACTAATGTGACAAAATTTGCAAATTAATACACTTGGAAGCAAGCCTATTAAAATTTTTTATGAGATTCATTTGGGTGTTAAATTACCTTTTTAAATATTTTTTAAATATCCGGATTTTTTTCCAAAATCTCAATAATTAAGACATTTCGGGTTTTTTCTTATGTTTTCCCTATAGAAATAAAGATAAATTATTTCGTAAGAATAAAACAAATTAATTCGTAAGAATAAAATAACTTGATTTCTTAACTTACATTTCAAATCTGTCAGCGAAGATAGTCGTTTCTGATAGCAAAACTGATAAAATTTATTTCCGTAACACCCAAAACCGATACAAATTCTGTTTCGAACATCAAACCAATATGTAATATCTGAATTCATTATACCTACTACTTTTTCATCGGTTTCAGTTCTGATTCCGACAACTATCAGATTCCACAACACCCCTGACTATTATAGAATAAAAATCACCTGGTTTGACCAGTTCCAATAAGGTCGTTCGCCATACGACATAACTTCCCATAAAACCACACCATACGACCATACATCTGATGCCGATGTAAACTTACGAAAAGCTATAGCTTCCGGCGCTGTCCAACGAACTGGTATTTTTCCACCCTACGGCATGTAAATCAGTCTTTGTTTTATCGTTTCTTTTAAATTTTTTATGGACATACCCGAGTTGTGTATGCGTCACTAGCATTTTCTATCTCACGAGATAATCCAAAATCTGCTATTTTACATATAAGTTGAGCATTCACAAGAACATTTCGAGCTGCTAAGTCACGATGGACGTAATTCATGTCACTTAGATAAGACATACCACTGGCTATACCACGTAACATGACAATTAGCTGCAATGTTTGAAATTTCCCATCATTGACACGTAAAAATGTATCAAGGCTGCCATTTTCCATGTATTCAGTAATAATCATAACGGGGTTAGAACGAGTTACCACTCCTTGAAGATATATAACGTTAGGATGATCAAATTGGCCCATTATCGATGCCTCTGTTAAAAAGTCACAACGCGCTTTTTCGGACGAACCTAAGGTCGAGGGTTATTGATCACCAACTTAAATTTTTACAAAAAGCTAAAGTACCTGGTTTTAGAGTTTTTATTGCAACATCAATATCTTGAACAAAATTAGGGGGAATTTTTAAACGTCCACGACACACATCCCCAAACTCACCTCCGCCTAATATATAATTTATGTTATTGAAACATGGAAATATTTATATTTTACATTATACGTTATACCTATTATAGCTTCAATTGTTATATAATTTGCATCGATTTCCCGTGCGAATTCACGGATGGCTTGGTTAGGATCTTCATATGTATGAGGGTCGACATAACTCCGACTATTTCCAAATAAAGGCGTAGTCACTGCAAAAGTTTAATTGTTTATTTTAAATTGTGTTTTATACATGCAGACAATTTTCCTAGAAATAAACAGCTTCAAGAATACACTGTTTTGTGGCGATACTATTATCATGTTAAGAACATAAATTTTAACGCCTTACTTAAAAACACCTTACTAATCGAAAGCACCATAAGCAATCTGTTAATATACATTTATGTGCACATAAAGCTACAATTACATAAGTACTTTTTACATTTTGACTAATTTTAGATATTAGTTAAAGATCTGACATACATATATCTGTGAATCGCCAGGACAATTTTTTTTTTATTTTATAGTTATAAATTATAAGCGTTGCCATGTTCAATTGAGCATGGTAAATAGCACAATATGTAATCTGTTAGTATGTTAGTATAGAATTAGTTTAAAAAGACTGAAGTTATCAAAAGAAAAACAAAGCTTTCAGCAAATTTTTTTCTGCTCCAAACCATCTAAAAGACTACGTTTATATTTGAGACATACACTAGGCAGGAAAAGTCTAAGTAAACGGTACCAACCAAAGCAACTCATTAAAAAAAAAAAGGCTTTTAAATACTTTTTATAAAATTCAATTTATTTTTTTTTTTCATTAAGGATATTAAAAATGTAGTTTTATTAAAACAAAAGTGAATAATTTTCCAACAATAACATTGTTGGCATTTAATCAACAAGCTTGGAGATTTCTGTCGAAAATATTTTAGCCCACTCCTCGTGCAGTACATCCTTGAGCATAGGTTTTTGGTAATTGTGGGTTGGCGGAATTTTTGTTCCAGTGAACCCATAGGTGCTCTGTGGGATTCAACTCTGGCAATTGCGGTGGCGTCTGAAGCTGGTTGTGAACCTTGCAGAGTAAGCAAAGCTTAGCTATGTCTGCGGTATGCTTCGGGTCGTTATTTTGTTAAAAGTCACTTCCTAGACCCAACTATTCTGAGCTTTTCTTCAAATTTCTTTTTAAAATATTGATATATTAATGTTCCACCACCTCTATGCTTCACAGTTGGCATCAAGTTCTCCTTATCATGAGCCGGTCCGTTTTTCTCCATACAGTCTTACGCCCCTTGATTCCGAAGACGCACAACTTGCTCTCATCGGAAAAATAACGTTCTGCCAAAACTCCAGAGGATTGCTCATGTGCTCTTTTGAGAAAGCAATCGCTTTTGCCTATTCGCTAGCGATATGAACGGCTCTTGCGTGCGACGTGACCATGATACCCTGCTATCTTTAAAATCTTACGAATAGTCAGTGCAGAAGATCCTTTCAAATCTTTTTTAATACTTTTAGCAATTATGAATGCAGTAAGTCGCTAGTTTTGATCAACTCTCCTCAAAACGTTACGTGTTTCACACTCGGTTAGTATTTTTGTCCGCCTGGAACGATGCGTGGATACAAAAACGCCGGCACCTTTGTAATTTTTAATCACTATATAAAAGTATGGAAGAGTGTGTTCTTCCAACAATCCAATCGATTTCACGGTATGCTTTTCTTTCTTCATGGAATTTAACTAATATATCAGAGAGGCTTTCCATTTAGGGGACATTCTACATTTATCTTTTAAAACTGCTTATCTTACAAAAAAAAAAAAAAATAAAACTCTAACTTTCCGATACTTTTAGACTTGGTTATTCGGGAAATTCCCGTTTTACTAATTGTGTACAGACTTTTTCTGCGCTGTCAAATTGATTATTTTGTTTTAATTTATCGATTAAACAATGGTGCCAGGTTTTCGTTATGTTTGAATATTATGCAATAGACTAGCAATAAGCATTTAATAGGGGTATTCTCTTGCTCTTGCAAGATTGCAGATTGCAAAAATACTATACCGAAATATACAAGGGCACGAGAGCACCCATTGCAGAATCTAGTGATATATGAACGGCTGATTCGGTCAATTTTTTGTGAATGACTATTATGCATGGCTATTGTGAATTGACGCACCTTCTGCATATATTTTTAACAAAAAAACTGTAACAAATCTTTATAATTTAAATAGAAATTATAAAATCTATTTAGAACTTACCTTCCTCAACAATTTAATAACGTATTATGTCTATGTAAAATGGCGGCTAAATAACGGTTGCAATTATATTTTTGCGTGACATTGCACGCAAATATACATGGGTTTTGGTCTGACATATTTTACAGCCATTGCTAATAATTTTCTGCGTGTGTTTGTTGTTGTGCCGGTGCACCAAGATGCAATTCTTGCACCGTGCAAGGGTTTTGCAAGAGCAAGAGAGTACCCCTAATGTGTTTATTCTCTAAAATATAGTATATACAATAGATTTTTTAACAAGAAAAAAGAAGATATAAGCATGTATTCATACTTTTTCTGCCAAGTGTAGCTGGACTGTTATCTTATCTTATCTAAATAATATTTACTACTTAGCCCAAGTTCATACCTAAAAACTGTCCACACTGTTTAATAATAATTTGGGTTTTGATAGTAATCAATATTACCCCATTGTTACTGACTACCTCATCAACAAAAACTCAAATATATGTTTTTATTTGGAAAGATAATGGTATTACGGTTGAGCAAATAGTTTATGGAAGGTTCAAATTTAACATAACGTTTTATATTTTACATATGTATATATATATATTGGCTAGCATCGATTTCATAGTATTTTGCTTTAAACCATAGAACAGATTAATTATAGAAAAAAATAAAGACAATTATCAACGAAATTCTTTTCATAATTTAGTGTACGTGTAGTATCATTATCAAATCCTTTTATATTGTATTATTAATGCCTTAGTACAATAAGTATGTTGTTCTATTAAAATAGTTATAGATGTGTATACTATTGTTATAGCTAAAGGAAGTAGTTAGTATGATATATAATATTTGAAACGAATGTAAAATATTAAAAATGTTGGATAGTTCAGAAGCGCAAATGAAAATATTTTGTCTACTTAGACAATTTAAATATAACTAATTTAACATAAACTTTCTAAATATTATAATATTTATGACATCCGGACCAATCATCATTTATTTACCCAATTTAGTATACTATACCCAATTCCGTAAATAATAAATATAAAATAAAAAAATTACCATTTGATTGAATGGTTTTAACGATTGGTGTAGTATCCATGGCATGAACTAAAATTTAGATAGAGAAAGCTATTGATAAGTAAAAGGGTTCATTAAATTAAATCTGATTCAACATATATAGTACAATTTTGTAATTTTTATACGCGTGAGTACATACGATTAGTATTTAATGAAATCTTCTCAGGCAAAATTGCGATGGTAAAAGTAATACATATGAGATATGTATATTGGATATTCGAAAAATTATTTTCATATTTCTAATCAAACTTCAACTTATTTTTTTATATTTATACTAATAAATAAATAAACAAATATGTGCCACTTTGGTTGACCCCTTTTTGCAATTTTTCCGCTAGAAACATTATTCCATCAGTGTAAATCGAAATTTGGAAATTTCGAAATTTCCTGAACCTAAGCGAGCGAACCATTGTTGTTCTACACGAACTGATGCAGCATAGTCTCCGTAAACTTCACAAATATCATTGGTGGCTTGCGTGGCATTCTTCCCTTTTTTTATACAAAAATTTCAAAATATAACGAATTTCTTCATATTTTCACTCATTATTGAACAGCTGTAACTTTTTTCCAACTTCCCCGAATTTAATTTTTTTGTTAAATGAAGCTTAAAATCTCACCTTTCCAACACTATTTGATTGGTAGCCCAGGAGATATAAATAACATGAAATGACATGTATTTTTGAAATGATCTCACTCTAGCGAAATTTACTTATAATATATGCCGAATATAGCACAGTCTTGTTTGTAGAAACGAAAACCTTGCTATATAGAACACTCTTACTCCAATTGCATGAAATTAGAAACGGCTGTCATGGGAACGGCAGCTTGAACTCCGGCTCCGACCAGAAACTGTTTGGAGAGAAGAATGTTAGGCTCCTTTACAGGACGCATGCGGGCCTCACTGTGTAGATGTACGATGGGGGACATCAGAAAACATACTGTTATAGTCCACAGTGAGGCGTTTTGACAGGTCTATAATTTCTTGCTCTAATTCTTGCCAGCCAGCGACTTGACTTTTTAGGCAATCTCGGTTGTGTGTGGAGTGCAGACCTAAAATTTTAGGATTGTTTACTGTCGGAATTTTGACATCATCGACGGAAACGTTGAGATTCAGTCTGTACTACTTGATTCAGTTTGTTAATAGGATAGCCGTGGAATTGGTTGGGGAAAGTTTTAGATTTACCACTCCGGCATAGAGATTAAATGTTGATCAGACTGGAAGTCATGCCGCTAATTGAGCCCCGTTGGAACGCAGAGGTACTTTTCTTTGTTGGCCACTCGTCTGGAATAGCAGCGTATTCCGCGAACTAGAATAACCGTATAAGTTATTGTCGCAGTATTGCGGAACATGTCTTAACCACTCGATGTGTTATATCAAGTCGAGGTGGAGTTTGGTAAAGCTTCTTAATGAAAGCTTAGTAAAAAAAAAATCATTCCCTGGGGTACACTTTAGAGGAGGTACCCTGCAGGTGGACTACTAGGACAAGAGGTCTGCTATCTGGCTGAGGGAGATCGCTCCCAAGCTGGTTAGGTGGGAAGACCCCGTCCTCTGCGCAAAAAGGAGAGACGACACTCCGCTCATGTACACATTGACGGTGTTTCTCCCTAGATGCGCAGGCATGCCATATGAGTTTGCTCTCGGGCTCATAAAAAACCAGAACGAGGAACTTAGTACATCGAGGTCGAAGACTCCGGATAGCAGGCCTTTGTTTAAACGATGAGTTATACGAATACATCTGGAGAGTTAGCTACACTAAAAAATCAGTTGGTGATCATGAGGACATATAAGCCTAAAATGCCCATTGAGAGCGGACAACGGAGAAAATTTTGGTGGATGAGGATGCCACTCATCCCGGCGCTAACACGTTAACGCAAGCCGCGACTCCTGAGACCCCTGTTCCCACGATAGTTGGATTTAGGTAACCGGAGTGGACCCGGATTTTTATCTTCCGCTAAACAACAACTCTGAAACCCTGGAAGTCCCTAGCATGAAGACAGGAGTGATGCTACCCTCCATGAGGACCAGCTCCTCATGGAACCGATCCTGAAGTGACCGTCAACGTGGAAGTTGTCTAGGGAAACCTGCAGCACACGGCGGAAGCCTCAGCTGTAAGCGGTCAGGTTGCCAAACCGACACTGTTTCATATGACATTAGGAGTGTGTGGTAGATGTAAGACAATTTCATCCCAGAGGATAAAAGAATTAATTGGTGTAATGCCATTAGCCCTTCTCCCAAGGGACAGCATTACCAAAAAGATAAACTTCACGAAGAAGTTAAAGGTTACCTTTACCGTGCGATTCTGTACTGTTATACAATCTCAAGTCTCTAAATTCGAGATTTTAAATTAGAGAGAATTTTTGACAGTTGAGACGATTTTGCTATTCTACCATAACCATAAAAACCTCAAAAAACTACGTGTTCAACGGCCCACACAATAGCATCGCGTTGCTTGTCAACTCGCTGCATACTGAAGTGGATTTCTACAACGGCTCACTCAACGCATTCATCCCTGATATGAAACAACGTCTATTAAAATTCCCCTAGTCAAGACAAATTTAATTTTCTTTTTGTTACTTGCTGTACTATAATTTCTATGTAATAATTATATTATAATTTTATATTTCCCCTCTAAATCAATTTATATTATATTTCTTTATATAGTATATGTTGTATAATCCCGATTGGCGTAAATTATTAAATAAATAAATAAATAACAAATACTAAATCTCTATAACATAGTCAAAAAACATAACCATCAATAAAAAAAAATATATGTTGGTTTTGTTTTACGAAATTTATGTAAAATTGATTTAGTTTTAACCTTTTCGTGTTTGATTTGCTTACAAAATATAAAAAACGACAATCGATTAATATCTATGATGATCTCTATTCAGTATATTAAGAATGACAGACAAGAGTTCTTTTTAGTTTTGTAGCCTGCTAACTATGAGGTCTCAAATTTGAGGCAATATTTTGAGACTAACCTAGAGACTGTTTAGTGAATAGTAACTAGTCACAAATTGAGACTTTACCTCAAAATGTCTCAAATCGAGACTGGTTACAGAATCCCACTTTTAGTAGTATAGCTGAATGAAATGATTACACCCTCGAGCTACTGGTTAAGGATAGTACAATCAATTCGTACACCAATTCACGCACCAAACTCACCATACCTATGGGAAGTTTTCCGAGTATTTTTCAAGCAGAAGTCTTTGCTATATATGTAGGACGGCAACACCGCAGTGGACGAAAGACTTAGAATATACTTACTTAACAATACAACCCTGACACTGTTGAACGAACCTGACGAACGCGTTGCAAGAAAAACGGCAGTTGAAGATTGAAAGTTGAATAGCCAGCATCGAATGAATTGACTATTACTACATACATATGTATGTATGTAATAAAATTATAATCTGCTCTTTGCGTATTTAAGAATCATGTGGTTTAAAACATAAAAACAACAGAAATAAATGTAATAATATTAGAAAAGAATTGACTTTTACTACAAATTGGTGTCAGAAGTGGGATGAGCTTAACGCGAACAGTTGTGTGTGTGTGTGACAGTGGCCAACCAAAAAACAAAGACGTTGATATTGCTATACTAGCATAAAGAATATGCAAGTGCACTAATCGAAAAATATTTAATATTTTGTGTGGAGAAAGACATCAACAGATTGTGTGCAAATTCTTGCTTGACGATAGCTGAATATTGCAAGTGAACAAGTTTTGTCTTGTGTGGTTGAGGCTGAAACGAACGAGTACTGGCGTGGCAGAGGCCTAATAGCGCTAGCGTACTAATCGTGTATTGCGGCAGATGCTGGAAACGTGAATACTTTTCGTTGGTGAAGTACGAGTACTGGCGTGGCAGAGGCCGAATAGCGCTAACGTACTAAACGTGTGTTGCCGCAGAAACTGAAAAGCATAAACAGTTTTTGTTGGCGAATACTGCGCTGGTGTGGCGGTGGCCGAATAGCGCTAATGAATATTTGTGTGGAAAAGGCTGAAAGCACAAAAGCAAATTGTTATTGGTTGAACACTCGATGTACTTGCGAGATAGTTTTCCGTTGATTCAAAAATCTTCGTGAAATTGTGGGCATCGTATCATCTACTCGTTGCTAGGCTGTAATACTGGCAGAAGAAGTGTAGCTGATACATCGAAAAATTCTTATCGGAAAATGGCAACGAAACATTATTTGGCGAAGCAGCGGAATTGAAATTGGACAAGCAGAACTACAGATGAGTACGAGTAGTATAGAAAAGTAGTAAGAGCAAAAGAAATAGAATGAAAATTTGAATTGTAACTGATAGCTAAATCATTATCTTTCTCATTTTTCATGACATTCTTAAGATGTTGAAAGTTTATTTTGATTGCTTGTAAGCAACACAGAAGAAGAAAATTTGAGTGGTGAAATTTTGTATACGAGAGAGCTTTATACTTTGATAGCTGAGGTGAATTGTTAAAGTAGTATTAAGCCTTATGCACAATTGCAAAAGCAAAATCGACCTAATAAGTTGCTGTATGATTTAATTAAACTACTTTTATGTGAATAAGACAAATTATTTTATAAGATATTTTTACATTACTCTTGATAACTTCTAAATAATTTGAGATTGAATTGTAACTGGCTGTGTAATTTCCACGATGGAAAGAAGCGAAATTTTAAAATTAAATGTACATAAATGATTTGAAAGCCAAATTAATTGCGTTAGGGCTGCCGACTAAAGGACGAAAGATGACCTTACAAGACAGACTTTTTGAGCACTATGGCCTGACTGTTGAGGCTAACAATGATGATGACGTTGATGAGGGCTCCGAGTATGGCGACGCTGGCACTTCACCACCAAGTGAAGTCCATTACCAAACACTTAGTTGTACGCCATTTACTTTGCGCGATATTGCAGACTCATTAACGTCTTTTAGCGGTTCGGGTTCTTTGTCGGTCGAGGATTGGTTAGACGAATTTAATGAAAATGCTGAGGCAGTTCATTGGAATCCATTGCAGAAATTTATATATGCAAAACAGCTGCTTAAGAGTGCAGCAAAACTTTTCATACGAAGTCAGCGAGGAATTACTAGTTTTGATATGTTAGCGCAGGCATTGAAATCTGAGTTTGGTATTACAGTGTCGTCCATCGAGGTTCACCGTACGCTACGAAATCGTCGAAAGCGTAACAATGAAGATTATAAAGAGTATCTTTATAGTCTCATGGAGTTGGGAAAGGCAATTAAACTTGACGATATGAGTTTAATTGAATATTTCGTAGAGGGTATTCCTGACTCACGACAAAACAAAATCAACCTTTATCAGGCAAAAATCATACCAGAGTTGAAAGAGCAAATACGTGTGTATGAGAATGTGCGTAAAGCAGCACAATCAAATATTAGCAAAATACAAGAAGAAAATCGTAAATCATTCAATAAAAACAGAAAGGAAGAGACGAAATACCGGACAAACGAGTTAGTCGCCATTAAGCGCACACAGTTTGGTTCGGGATTAAAATTAAAGCGGAAATTTCTAGGTCCATATAAAGTAAGCAAAGTTTTGGGACATGGTAGGTTTGAGGTAGTGAAAGTAGGCGACCACGAAGGCCCCGGCCGGAATACATGAAAAAATGGGAGCCTTCGGTTCAACCTGAGTCATCTTTCGAGCCGAATGAGGCGTCAGGAGGGCCGAATGTAGGACGGCAACACCGCAGTGGACTAAAGACTTAGAATATACTTACTTAACAATACAACCCTGACACTGTTGAACGAACCTGACGAACGCGTTGCAAGAAAAACGGCAGTTGAAGATTGAAAGTTGAATAGCCAGCATCGAATGAATTGACTATTACTACATACATATATATGTATGTATGTAATAAAATTATAATCTGCTCTTTGCGTATTTAAGAATCATGTGGTTTAAAACATAAAAACAACAGAAATAAATATAATAATATTGGAATAGAATTGACTTTTACTACATATATAGTCTATATAGTATCTTCTCTTAAAGGGGAATGTCTTAGAGAGTCTAATGGACATACTTATGGTACATTACATAAAGGGCCGATCAATAGAAACTGTCCTACACAGTAGTAAATGTAACAGAAAGTCATTAAACCTCAAGCAATATACAAAAGCAGCCACTTACTGGACATAGAAGAAGCCTTTAAGAACATAAAGATAAGCACGTTCATTGGAGTCTCTCGACACAGGGCGGTATAGATGACATGGTGTGCAGATGGATTCAATCGATGCTTATGAACTGAATCATTATAGCATCACACGGTTCAGTGACACGAACACATGGGTGGAACTGAATGGTATACTACACTAACTGGGAAGAAGAAATAAAAACAGTAGCTTATGTAGATGATATAGTGATATTGGTATCAGGGCTGGTAATCAATGAGATTATGGAAAAAGTCTTACGGAAAGTCTTACAACGGACTAGGTGTCATGATGCTATTCACGAATAAAACTAAACTGCCTCAAATTCAACTTCCCTTACTCGGTGAAGATACAACTTCTCTATCCATCACTGCGAAACATTTGGGTGTCGAGGTATATACCAAACAGAATTTGGAAATTGATAATTAAGCAACGCATCAGGAAATATTATGTGGCCTATTAAACGTGCAAAAGGATACTCAGCAGGAACTAAAACCGAATATAATCACGTGGGTGCGTACGGCCGTCACAAGACCAATCCTTACTGGAGCGCGGCCATACAGCGTCTGGAGGATGGAGTCATGTGTAGAAGTTCACGCAAGTGAGGAAAGTTCTCTGATCGCCATTCACTTGGGAGTGGACAGAAACGATTCTTTTACATATGACTCAAGCAACTCACTACTTCCGGTCTTTGACCAAGTATCCTCTGAGTAGCCTAAGAACATCCGTTTGAAGGCGAGCTAAAGTGAGAAGGCGAAATATTCCCTACATAAGGTTGTGCGCTGGGTTCGGGACCAGCCATGTAAAAAACAGTACCAATGAAAACTAAACGACAGCCTCGGATGAGAGACCCCCCTTTTGATGACGACCATGGCAAACGAAATAAGGACTACGATTTGAGGGCATGCACCTGGAATGTCCGGTCCCGGTTGAGAAGGGCCGCTGCCCAGCTGGTTGATGTCCTCGTGAAAATAAAGGCTGACATCACCGCCATCCAATAAATGCGATGGGCGGGACAAGGACAGACACGAGTAGGTCCATGTGGCATTTACTATAGTGGCTATATAAAGGAGCGCTAGTTTGGTGTGGGATTCGTGGTGGGAGAGAGGCTCCGACGCCGAGTACTATCATTCACTCCGGTGAATGAACCTCTAGCCACAATCCGCATCAAAGCGACGTTGTTCAACATATCGCTGATTTGCGCCCACGCCGCGACGGAAGAGAAGGACGATGTGACCAAATATGCCTTCTATGAGTGCTTGGAGCGCAACTATGAGAGCTGCCCCCACCACGATGTCAAAATCGTGCTTCGCGACTTTAACGCCAGGGTGAGCAAAGAAGGTATCTTTGGCACTACAGTCGGTAAATTCAGCCTCCACGAGGAAACATCCCCATATGGGTTGAGGCTGATTGACTAGATTCCAGCATGAGAAGATACATCAAGCTACCTGGCTGTCACCGGATCGAAAAACCACTAACCAGATCGATCATGTTGTGATAGACGAAGACACGTCTCCGATGTTTTAGATGTGCGTGCACTCCGAAGTCGGACCACTATCTTGTTGCAGCCAAGATTCGCACCCGCCTCTGTGTAGCAAAGAACGCACGCGAACAAACACAAGGAAGGTTCGACGTCGAGAAACTGCAATTACAACAGACAGACCAACGATTTTCTACTCCGCTTGCACTCCTGCTCTCTGAGAGCACTCGTCAACAACTCGGTATAAGGGAACTGTGGGACGGCATTTCAAACTCCTTACGTGCAGCTGCAACCGAAGCCATTGGTTTTCGGAAAGTGCAAAAGAACAGCTGGTACGACGAGCAGTGCCGTGTCGCAGCGGAGAGAAAACAAGCTGCCTACCTCGCAACGTTACGATCGACCACAACACGTGTGGGATGGGATAGATACCGAGAGTTGAAGAGGGAAGCGAGACGCATTTTCAGACAGAAAAAGAAAGAGGCTGAAATGCGTGAGTACGATAAGCTTGATAAGTTGGCCGACAGGGGTAATGCTCGAAAATTCTACGAAAAAATGCGGCGGCTTACAGAAGGTTTCAAGAACGGAGCATACTCCTGTAGAACCCCCAACGGTGACCTAGTCACCGATGCCCGGATCATACCTAAATTATGGAGGGAACACTTCTCCAGCCTGCTGAATGGCAGTGAAGGCACAACGCTGGGAGAAGGCGAACCCGATTCCCCAATCGATGACGATGGAGCAGACGTTCCATTACCCGACCATGAAGAAGTTCGAATAGCAATTGCCCGCCTCAAGAACAACAAAGCGGCGGGGCCGAGCTATTCAAACACGACGGCGAAGAACTAATAGGGAGCATGCATCAGCTTCTTTGTAAAATATGGTCGGACGAAAGCATGCCCAACGATTGGAATTTAAGTGTGCTATGCCCAATCCACAAAAAGGGAGACCCCACAATCTGCGCCAACTACCGTGGGATAAGCCTCCTCAACATCGCGTATAAGGTTCTATCGAGCGTATTGTGTGAAAGATTAAAGCCCACCGTCAACAAACTGATTGGACCTTATCAGTGTGGCTTTAGACCTGGCAAATCAACAACCGACCAGATATTCACCATGCGCCAAGTCTTGGAAAAGACCCGTGAAAGGAGAATCGACATACACTGATATTGATATCATCGGCCTCAACACCCGCGCCGTTAGTTCTGCTTTTTCCAGACTAGTCAAGGAAGCAAATGGCTCTGGCAGTGAACGGGGGCAAGACGAAATATCTCCTGTCATCAAACAAACAGTCGTCGCATTCGCGACTTGGCTCTCAGGTCACTGTTGACAGTCATAACTTTGAAGTCGTAGATAATTTCATCTATCTTGGAACCAGCGTAAACACCACCAACAATGTTAGCCTGGAAATCCAACGCAGGATAACTCTTGCCAACAAGTGCTACTTCGGACTGAGTAGGCAATTGAGAAGTAAAGTCCTCTCTCGACGAACAAAAATAAACTCTATAAGTCACTCATAATTCCCGTCCTGCTTAATGGTGCAGAGGCTTGGACGATGACAACAAGTGATGAGTCGACGTTGCGAGTTTTCGAGAGAAAAGTTCTGCGAAAGATTTATGGTCCTTTGCCCATTGGCCACGGCGAATATCGCATTCGATGGAACGAATAGCTGTACGAGATATATGACGACATTGACATGGTTCAGCGAATTAAAAGACAGCGGCTACGCTGGCTAGGTCATGTTGTCCGAATGGATGAAAACACTCCAGCTCTGAAAGTATTCGACGCAGTACCCGCCGGGGGAAGAAGAGGAAGAGGAAGACCTCCACTCCGTTGGAAGGACCAAGTGGAGAAGGACCTGGCTTCGCTTGGAATATCCAATTGGCGCCACGTAGCGGAAAGAAGAAACGATTGGCGCGCTGTTGTTAACTCGGCTATAATCGCGTAAGCGTGGTCTACGCCAATAAAGAAGATGAAATTATATGAAAAAATTGAAGAAATTTTTATTACAAAAATTAGGTATACATATATGTAGGTAATGCATATATAAGAAACTCGTGGCGGTTACACTACTTATAACTGCTGAACCGTTTTGGCTGAAAGTTGGTGGGCGATAGCTTAGATTAATGTGAAACTAAGAAGCCATGTTTCTATTTTCACACATCGATGCAAAAATTCGGTTTTATTACGAATAAAGAGCACTCAAACACTCCTCAAAATCAGCAATTCGTGGTGTTGCATTATGAACCTGCGCAGCACCCACTTTGCACAGAGTTTTTGTTGTACCGGCAGAGTTCTGCCCAGTTTACAGCCCTTGGCTGGATTAAAATTCGACTCCATACGTAACCGGATCCGACACGAAATGGTTTTTGTTCCATTTTTTGTAAACTCAAAGATATAACCTGGACATAATATCTTCTGCCAAGCCGACATATAAGCCCAGTGATAGAAAAAAACAAGAAAAAACGTTAACTTCGGCTGCACCGAAGCTAATATACCCTTCACAGGTGCATTTCTTTCAGTAACTATGTGTTCAGTTTGTATGGAAGCTATATGCTATAGTAATCCGATCTGAACAATTTTTTCGGAGATTACATTGTTGCTTTAGAAAATAATCTGTACCAAATTTAGTGAAGATACATTGTCAAATATGAAAGTTTTCCATACAAGAACTTGATTTCGATCGTTCAGTTTGTATGGTAGCTATATGCTATAGTTAACCGATCTGAACCATTTCTTTGGAGATTCCATTATTACTTTAGAAAATAATCTGTACCAAATTTAGTGAAAATACATTGTCAAATGTGAAAGTTTTCCGTACAAGAACTTGATTCCGATCGTTCAGTTTGCATGGTAGCTATATGCTATAGTTAACCGACCTGAACAATTTCTTCGGAGATTACATTGTTGCCTTAGAAAACAATCTGTACCAAATTTGGTGAAGATACATTGTCAAATGTGAAAGTTTTCCATACAAGAACTTGATTCCGATCGTTCAGTTTGTATGGCAGCTATATGCTATAGCCAAATGAGTTGAGGGTGATTGACTTCGCCGGGGC
The DNA here is from genome assembly GCF_016617805.1 of Bactrocera tryoni. Taxonomy (NCBI): domain Eukaryota; kingdom Metazoa; phylum Arthropoda; class Insecta; order Diptera; family Tephritidae; genus Bactrocera; species Bactrocera tryoni. Next base: position 1,199,618 of record NW_024395824.1, read on the forward strand.
CCGAAATATGGTTATCTGTAGTACCAGATTCCAGCATAAGAGAAAACAGGCTGCCTACCTCGCAACGTTGCGATCGACCAAAACACGTGCGGGATGGGATAGATACCGAGAGTTGAAAAGGGAAGCAAGACGCATTTGCAGACAGAAAAAGAAAGAGGCTGAAATGCGTGAGTACGAAGAGCTTGATAAGCTGGCCGACAGGGGTAATGCTCGAAAATTCTACGGAGCATACTTTTGTAGAACCCCCAAAGGTGATCTAGTCACCGATGCCCGGATCATCGGAGGGAACACTTCTTCAAACTGCTGAATGGCAGTAAAGGCACAACGCTAGGTGAAGGCGAACCCGATTCCCCAATCGATAACGATGGAGCAGACGTTCCATTGCCCGACCAAGAAGAAGTTCGAATAGCAATTACCCGTCTGAAGAACAACAAAGCGGCGGGGCCGATGGATTGCCGGCCGAGCTATTCAAACGCGGCGGCGAAGAACTGATAAGGAGCATGCATCAGCTTCTTTGTAAAATATGGTCGGACGAAAGCATGCCCAACGATTGGATTTTAAGTGTGCTATGCCCAATCCATAAAAAAGGTGACCCCACAATCTGCACCAACTACCGTGGGATTAGCCTCCTCAACATCGCATATAAGGTTCTATCGAGCGTATCGTGTGAAAGATTAAAGCCCACCGTCAACAAACTGATTGGACCTTATCAGTGTGGCTTTAGAACTGGAAAATCAACAACCGACCAGATATTCACCATGCGCCAAATCGTGGAAAAGACCCGTAAAAGACGAATCGACACACACCACCTATTCGTCGATTTCAAAGCTGCTTTGGACAGCACGAAAACGAGCTGCCTTTATGCCGCGATGTCGGAATTTGGTATCCCCGCAAAACTAATACGGCTGTGTAAACTGACGTTGAGTAACACGAAAAGCTCCGTCAGGATCGGGAGGCGTACTCCCTATCGTGCGACTTCTTCAACCTGCTTCTGGAGAAAATAGTTCGAGCTGCAGAACTAAATATAGAAGGTACCATCTGCTGGCGTATGCCGATGATATTGATATCATCGGCCTCAACACCCGCGTCGTTAGTTCTGCTTTCTCCAGACTGGTCAAGGAAGCAAAGCAGATGGGTCTGGCAGTGAACGAGGGCAAAACGAAATATCTCCTGTCATCAAACAAACAGGCGTCGTACTCGCGACTTGGCTCTCACGTCATTGTTAATAGTCATAACTTTGAAGTTGTAGATAATTTCGTCTATTTAGAAACCAGTATTAACACCATCAACAATGTCAGCCTGGAGATCCAACGCAGGATTGCTCTTGCCAACAGGTGCTACTTCGGACTGAGTAGGCAATTGAAAAGTAAAGTCCTCTCTCGACGAACAAAAGCTAAACTCTATAAGTCACTCATAATTCCCGTGCTGTTGTATGGTGGAGAGGCTTGGGCGATGACAGCAACCGATGAGTCGACGTTGCGAGTTTTCGAGAGAAAAATTCTGCGAAAGATTTGTGGTCCTTTGCCCATTGGCCACGGCGAATATCGCATTCGATGGAACGATGAGCTGTGCAAGATATACGACGACATTGGCATAGTTCAGCGAAATAAAAGACAGCGGCTACGCTGGCTAGGTCATGTTGTCCGGATGGATGAAAACACTCCAGCTCTGAAAGTATTCACTCCGTTGGAAGGACCAAGTGGAGAAGGACCTGACTTCGCTTGGAATATCCAATTGGCGCCACGTAGCGAAAAAAAAGAAACGACTGGCGCGCTGTTGTTAACTCGCCTATAATCGCGTAAGCGGTGTCTACGCCAATTAAGAAGAAGAAGTAGGGACAGTGTCATATTTGATATTTCTCAATATTTCTGTCCACCAAACTCATTTTCAAAACGGAAGTTCTGGGCTTGGAAAAGGCCTATGAAGTTCGATAGAACAACTACTAGTACAGACAGCCACGCGGCATTACTAGCCTCGTCGTCGTTAAATATCAACTCCAATGTAGTAAACCCAGCAAGGATGGCTTTAAGCTCACTGGCAGGTCAACTCAACTTATCCACAATTTGGGTTTCCGGTCAAAATAAAATTTTCAGCAACGAAAAAGGAGACGGGTTGGCTAAGTCAGGAGCTTTTCTAGACGAATCCGAGGCAGAAACAACACTGTATTCCCTTAGACCGATAAAGAGGGAGCTCAATAGGCAATAGCAAATTGGGCAAATAGCCCAAAATAGATGGAACTCTACAACCAAATGCAGGATAGCGAAACAGATGAGTCAAATTAGGAAAAAACCACAACTAAGGACTTATTACATAGGTCTAGGAAAAGTATATATAAACTAACATCTATCGTTAGGGTGCACTGGCCATTTGGAGAACATGGGTTAAAAATGCGTTTGCCTGGAATAGCACTTTAAGTAGAACTCGACGGGAGCAAAGGCGCGATTCTTCACTTTTTCTGTGAATGCCTAACTCTATCACAAATCAGACATCGATCTTTTGGGATCTATCAGATACCAAACCTTGAATGCCCATCAATAAAAAAAAATAACGGAGACTAATAGTTTCATTGAGAGCACTGAAATGGGTTGAACACAACTATCGAATGGGATATCAAGATCTAATGTTAGTGTAACGAAATGGCGCTACCAGCGCTAACTGAGCCCGAAAGAACAGCACTCTTACCCACTTCTATATAACAAATCAACTCCTTTTCAGGCAAAATACTTTTCGCTGCCTCCTAGGTGAATTAAAAGAACTCTACCTGACAACGACATTCAACACCTTACCGACTAGTTTATGGACGCAATGGACAAAGAAGCTCTTAGCTATTCACTTGAGCTGTTAACAACTGTAATAACTCGTACTCACTGAATACTATCCTCGGAGTTTAACCACCACTTATAGCAGAAGAAGTCGAGTTACCTCGGAAATTTAGAGTCAACCTTGCACAATTTCTTCTTGTATATTATGGTTTAAACTTAATTCTATTTTATCTAAAATTTACTCCGACAATCCACAAATATGCCTTGCATGCAAGGAGTCCTGGTATGACTTTTGCTCCCTGTTGTTGTTGCTGTAACGGGTACCTAATCATCGTTAGAATGGTAAGGATTAGATAAGTTGCCATCGACGTCATCCAACGGTAGACCCAGGAAACGTGCTGTTTCAACGGGGTCGGCGTATTGTTTAATGTCGTCGACGTAGTTGAGAAATGACATTATTATGCTCCTAGAAGGCGGTTCCGCTCCAAGTAGGTGACTGCAGGGATGAATTCTGCGAAAGCACCGCAGCAGGAACTGTTTGGAGAGTTCATTATGCTCCTTAACTGGGAGCATCCTCTGCGAGTGGTAGGTACCTTGCCGCGGTGCAGGGGCTTAGGCGCAAGGCTTACTCGGTATCCCCCAGCCGGTGTGGGTGGTGCTGAAGGGCACTGCTCAAGCAGGATGTCTGGTACCGCATGCGTGCGTCAACCAAGAGCTACCACCTCCTAATCCAGAGTGTTATGCGACTCCCGTGCCCATTGGATAATTTGCAGCCAGGAGGTAAACAGCTCACCCTGCTGAGCCAAGGGTCGTAAGACAATGATGAACGAAAACAATACAACCACAACAAACAACCAAAATATAAGGCAACGACCCAGGACAACGACCACGGACAAAGAGCAGGTAAGCAGCGTAGGCAAAGAGGGTCAGGGAGCTAAGCGGAAGTTTAGTTTCCTTGACGCTCTCTCGCCAGAGGAGCGGGCGTTGTTTGACGAGCATGCGAGAGAGGATGATGACGACATGCCCTCATGCAGCGGCGCTCGCCTGGCGAGAGTGCCCTCTGCCGCCGCAGCAGCTACGAGCGCCGCCAAGACCCCCTTAAGTAGGCCTAGCGGTTCAGACTCGGGGAAGTCGCATCGGGCAGAGACCGATGGCGCTCGTAGCAGGAGGAGGCGCAGAAGAGGTGGGCAACGCCCTCTCCCTGCAGCTGGAAAACCCGGCGGGTGTGATGACCCGCACAGGAAGGGTATGAGTGGTGCCAGCATGAAGTGGTACCTGCGTATATCTCCGAGACGGGAAGACTCCCGAGGAGGCAGAAGCTATGGCAAAAGGACGGAAGGAAGGGAGCAATGCATCCCCAGTAAAGAAGCGCAACAGGGCCGTGTCAGCTCGCACGCAAGGCAGCGGCACTAGTAACCGAGGCCCGGTCACCACAACACGGACCGCAAGAAGTGGCGACGGAAGGGCAGTGCCCACGGACACCTACGTCCAAACAGCGAAGCGGAAGAGCGGCCAGCTCACGCTGCAGGAGCCCTCCAGTTCCAAAAGGATGACAGGCGGCAACACCAGGAAAGCCGGAAGTCAACCATCCGACCCGCGCCACACCGGGAGGAGGAGGGGAGGCGCAGATATGCGGATACTGTTAAAGTCATCCGCATGGCTGTACTTCCTCAAAACTACCCGGCGCAGTTGCTCGGAGCGGAGGAACTTACCGTGCTCGAGGACAGCATAATGGATGAGGTATACAGAGGAGACGATTACGGGGCGTCCTTCCTTGAGGTTGACTTCAAGGGAGGTATGATACAAATTAACTGTAAGGACGAGACGTCCGCCAACTGGCTGCGGGTGTTCGCCCCAAAGCTGGACGGCTGGAAGGGTCCCGTCCTTTGCGCAAAAAAGGCGGAGGACGTGCCAATCATGCACAGCATGACAATGTTCCTCCCCCGCTGCTGCGACAAGCCATACGAGTTCGCCCTAGGGTTGGTGAAGAACCAAAACCTGGGCCTCAGTATCGCAGTCTGGCGTGTCGTCAGCAGCGAGCTAGAGAAGCTAGGAGATATTAATGGTTGGAGATTGTACTTGTACATAGACAATGAGTCGTACAAGTACGTCCGAGCAGCTGGCTTCCGCCTGTATTACAGGTACAGCACGATGGTAATGCGGCCCCACAAGCCGGCAGCCACCGGGAGCAAGGGAGCTGACAAGGCTGCGGCTCAGGAAAGCGGGTGTACCGCGAAACTGGCAGCGACTGTAGCGGCCCCGGAGGCAGAAAGCATGCAGGTAGACGAGGGTGGGAGTAAGCCCAGCGAGAGCAGGGATGGGCAGGCTATGCCTGCGGCAACCCCAGAAAATACGGATGTCAGTTCCTGCGGCCAGGGAGCAGAACTACCCTCCTTGAGGGGCTAGGAGACCCACTGGACGGCAGTGCGGTTGACGGCGGGGACGAGGATCCGCTCCTCCTCGAACCACTACTGTAGTGACCGTCAACACGGAAATTGCCCAGGTGAACCTGCATCACGCGGCGGCAGCGTCAGCTGTCATAGCGAGCAGGTTCACAGCGGATAAACTGGGTATCTGCTGATCCAAAAGCCTTGGGTCCATAGAGGAGGGGTTAAAGGCCTCAAGATGGAGTGCAATAAGGTAATCTGTGATCTCTCTAGCGAGAGACCTAGAGCTTGCATAGCGGTCAGGAATAAAATTGAATTCTTCTGTATTTCAGAGTTCCTAACGCAGGATCTGGTGGCGCTGCAAGCCAGGGACTTCGAAGCCAAGGACTTCGTACTGGCTGCAGGCTATTTTCCAGGGGAGGCATCCACGGCACGCCCGGTAGTGGTGGAAAAGCTGGTGGAGCATTGCCGGAGACACAAGCTTCCCCTCATCATTGGCTGTGATGCGAACGCCCACCACCTAGAATGGGGCAGTACCAATTGCAACACAAGAGGTGAGTCTCTTTTAGAGTACATATTAGGTAATAGCTTAGTGATAGAGAATGTAGGGTGTGAGCCCACATTCATAACTATAAGCAGGAGGGAGGTGTTGGACATCACCTTGAGCAATGAGCACGCAAACGGATTGGTCTCACAATGGAGAGTCTCAACGGAGCCCTCTTTGTCAGACCACAGGATTGTAAGGTTCAGGCTAAAAGTAGAGGTCAGACAACTTCCCCCTAGACGCAACCCTCGGAAGGCGAACTGGGATACCTTCCGAGAGATACTAAGCGAGGAATCGAGCAAGAGGGGGCAGACTGGTAGGAGCGTTTCAGCCTCAGGAATTGAGAGTAGGCTAACGGAGCTGAACGGGACTGTTATCAATGCCTATCATGGCAGCCGCCCTCTAAGAGTGCCCACAGACAGTCGAAACTGTAACTGGTGGTCAAAGAAACTGGCAGATCTCCGGAAAAAAGGAGCCTAATCAACAAGGCGAAGCGTACGGGGTCTAGGAAGAATATAGAAGCTACCTCACCTTACATAATAAGGAGATTCAGTCTCCAAAGCAGGCAAGCTTCAGAAGATTCTGCGAAAATGTCTCCTCCACACCAGAAACGGCTCGGCTGCATAAAGCTCTGGCTAGAGGTACGACTGACATAGTAATAACAATAAAAAGAGGTGACGGGACTTTTACGACCAGCGCAGAAGACAGAGCTACGGAGCTTCTGCGGGCGCACTTCCCGGAGACTATTCGGGAAGACCAGTGTCTACCCGTGATCGAACACAGGCCATCTCGCGAGGATTGGAGAATAGCCAAAGAACTATATACGGCGGACTCGATCAGGTGCGCAATGTCCTCGTTTGAGAGATTCAAGTCTCCGGGACTGGATGGCATCTTTCCAGCGCTGTTACAGCAGGGGTAGCAGGTTTTACTGCCATACCTGGTTCGGCTGCTGCGAGAGAGCCTCGCAATGGCGTATATCCCTGAAGTATGGAGGACAGCGAAGGTGATCTTCATACCCAAAGTAGGAAGGAAAGATTACTCATAGGCGAAATCGTTCAGGCCAATCAATCTGACTTCTTTCCTGCTAAATACCATGGAGAAGATCGTGGACCATGACATAAGGTCGAAAGCGCTGAAGAGGGCACCCCTGCATGCGGCTCAGCATGCGCACAGAGCGGGCAGATCTACTAGTACTGCTCTGTACCAGCTAACCTCTGAGATAGAGAGTTCTCTGGAGAACGGGGAGGTGATGCTTTGCGCTTTCTTGGACATCGAAGGTGCCTTTGACAGCACGTCTCACAGGAGTGTAGCCAGAGCACTGGAGAAAAGAAATGTGGCAGCACCGGTACGTAGATGTATAGAAGCCGTACTGCGCACCAGAATTGCTGAGACCACAGTGGGAGATAAAAGTATTCGTCTCGGCACAACAAGGGGCTGCCCACAGGGGGATTTGTAATCACCCCTGCTGTGGAGTGTTGTCGTAGACGACCTGTTAGCAATGTTAACGGACAATGGGATCCGCTGCCAAGGGTATGCGGACGATATTGTTATTATAGCCAAAGGCAAATATGAGGACACTCTCTGCGACCTGATACAAAGAGGTCTAAACCTGGCAAAGGGGTGGTGCAGGGGGGTTGAATTGAACATCAACGCCACCAAGACGACCATTGTCCCGTTCACGAGACGCAGGTCCCTACCCGGTCTCAGGAGCTTCACACTAAGAGGCAGAGTGATAGAGATGACCAATAAGGTCAAATACCTTGGTCTCACGCTAGACTCTACTTTGCGGTGGAAGCAGCATGTGGACCTGACCTTGGTCAAAGCAACAAAGGCATTAATGGTGTGCAATCGGCTGGCGGGTAAGTCCTGGGGCTGCAAGCCAAGGATTTTTAGGTGGTTGTACACCATGATAGTGCGACTGATAATCACGTACGGGGCGGTAGCCTGGGCCTCAATAGCGTCGCAGACTTCGGTAGGAATTAAATTATCGAAGCTACAGCGGCTAGCCAGCGTCTGCATGACGGGCGCAATGCGCACCTGCCCAACGGCAGCTATGGAGGCCTTGCTTGAACTCACACCGCTTCACTTGGTTATCGGCCAAGTAGCCAAGAGCATGCTTCTGCAAATAACGGCAGAGGGGTTTGGCAAAGGAAAGGTAATCTCGTCCCAGAGGATGGAAAAGATAAGTGGCAATATACCAATCGCCCTCCTCCCGAAGGACAGCACTACCAAACCGGTTAACTTCACTAAGAAGTTTAAGGTCACCCTCGGACGCAAGGATGAGTGGAACAACTCCACCCTTGAACTGCTGCTGAGGAACAGCACATTGAGGTTGTACATCGTAGATCGCGGGTCCACGCACCAAGCACTCCATACCTATCGGGGAGTTTCCGAGCATTTTCCAGGCGGAAGTCTTTGCCATAAGTCGGTGCATAGAGATAAACCTCCATCGCAACTATCGCAATGAGCGGATAGCCATACTGAGCGATAGTCAAGCAGCACTAAAAGCGATCTCCTCCTACGAGATCAGGTCGCTGCTAGTGCAGGAGTGCAGAGAAAGGCTGAACAGCCTTGCGGAAAGAAACCAGGTGCACCTAATTTGGGTGCCAGGTCACAAAGGAATAGCCGGTAACGAACTGACAGACGAGCTCGCTCGCTCCGCAGCCTCCACCAAAATAGTTGGTCCTGAACCCTTTACAGGGGTGTGTCCCATACCATAAAGGAGCTACTTCGCAAAGAAGAGGGAGTGGGCAGAAAGAAGTATTGGCAACGAACTCACGGCATGCGGCATGCCAGGTTGCTAATGGAAGGGTACAACATGAGCAGGTTCAAAGTCGTAATCAACCTCCCCAGGAATAAACTTAGGCTATTGGTCGCATTTTATACTGGCCACTGCAAGTTAAATAGGCATTTATATAACATGGGCCTATCTTCTTGCACTAACTGCCGGTTCTGCGACATGGAGCCTGAAACACCGGAACACCTGCTGATCGACTGCACAGCAGTCTGCAGACGCAGGATTAAGGCCCTAGGATCCATGTTTCCGGACAGGGATTGCATCGACTCATTAGCACCCAGTAGAATATTGGAATTCATCGATGTGCTGGGGCTAAGTGAGTCCATGTGATTTAGGAAAGGGCACAATAGACCAAAGGTCGCGGTGCATTCCTCATAAATAAATCTAATCTAATCTAACTGGGAGCATACGGGCCTTACTATGCAGGAATTCGATGGGAGACATCAAGAGGCATCCTGTCGTAGTCCGGAGTGCAGTGTTCTGACAAGTCTGACAAGCTTCTTCGTCTGCGACCACTGCGTCCAGGCGCACGTATTGGTGTGGGGTAGTTAAAGACCGGCCGGCCGATTGCTTTGTAATTTGCGTTTCTATATCTTATTCCCCATGTGCTGCCGGCTATCGACTTGGGTAGTTTTCGATAACCCTTACCCTTCAAATAAATTTTTTTCAAGAAACAATTAATGATGATTTGCTTAAGGTATCGTCTCAGTGTGAAATTTTCGAATTTTTTTGTTGCAATATCGGATGGTATACACTATAAGAAATATTCTCTCAAATTTTGAAAACGAAATTCAAATTATGACGGTCGCTACAGCGTTTCTTGTAGAAAGGTAACAGAGTGGGGAACATAGCGACTTCAATCTTTAAACGCGTTTTTCTCAGAATGGTATTTTTCAAAACGTTTGTCACTCTCAAAGCAAGAGGTTTGAAGACATATAGATATTTTTTTTTTAATCTTCCTATTTTTTTCTACGAAAAACTGTCGAAAAAAATTGCCAAATTTGAAATATTCAGACGGAATGGGAAGAGTTCGCCGACCAAAAAATAAGAGGTTAGATCCCCAATACTGCCAAGGTCTGGTTAAGCATTGGAGATGGCATTATGGTATGGGGATATTTATCCGGGGTTGCTGTTGGACCTCTTCATCGAATAAATGGCATTATGGATCGATTCATATACAAGGATATCCTTGAGAACGTGATGCTTCCCAATGCCGATGTGAATGTGCCACTTTCATGGACGTCCCAACACAACAACGACCCAAAGTATAAGTCTAAACTAGTGGCAAATTGGGTCGTAGCTCAAAATAATAAACACTAAAATGACCAGCTCAATTGTCGGATCGCAAACCTATTGAGAATCTTTGAGAGATAATAAATAGAAGGATAGACAGATAAGGAGTGAGTGGAGAAAAAAACCAATTGTTCGAAGCTCCAAAACAAGCCTGGTTAATCTTCCCACAAGAAGTTATTAACAGTCTTATGTCTTCTATTCCAAATGGATGCAGTGAAGTAATTAAATATAATGGTTATGCTATAAAATATTAAAAAAATATCTTATATAAACAATCATTATTCCAATATGTTTTGTCCCACTGAATATTGAATATGTTTAATTTCTTTCGTAAGAAATGGCATGGAGTCAAATAATGTCTAAGGTTTGGTACGTTTTCATAAAATAAATAATTATTCTTCAAATCTGAGTGATTGGTTTATACATAAAATGACAATTTGAAATATAGGAGATGATAATGTCATATACCTACGAAGTATGAGTCCAATATGTTCTGTCCGACACTGTATATCTAAAAAGATCATATGACGAGCTAGATTTTTGTTTTACTCAAATCTTACAGCCAAAGACTTTTTTAAAGCATATTGGCCCGTGTCAGCTGATACGACCTATCTTATGGGCGCGAGTTAATACTTTAACCTTTAACCACAACTTTATGTTTAAGAAAACATTAAAGAAAAATCATCAAAACAACTTTATCTTAGAACAATAGAAGCGCACTATCAGTACAACAAACAATAACAACCCAAATAGTTATTTACTAGTAAACAACCAGCATCTCAATAGTATTAGCAGCGATAAGCACGGATCATCAATAATATCCTTAGTCAGTCTGCCTGAAAGAGAAGAACCTAGTCCCTGGAAACAATAAAGGATTCATTTAAACCATCCAAGAAGTTTACCAGTGCATCACCCCACACAACGTCAATCAAAAGGGATTCACATTAAAATCCTAATACGACAACAAATTGAAAGTAAAGAAAGTAAAGGACCAATGTACCATCCTTGGCAAACAACACGCTTTCATAGAAAGAATACCATATCAAGCAGCGCTCCAAGAATACAACTGGAGACCGATCTTTAGTAGAATAAATCAACAAAAATCAACAAATAAATCAGCAAGATGACTGAACAAGCAAATTTAATTGCATTAACCAACGCAGTCGCCGATCTGCAACGACAGTTAGGAAGAAGTGCAACCATTCTACAACGAACAGAACAAATATGTTCTTACACCAGACCAGAAAAAGTGGGTCTTTTTTTGTTTTGCTGAAATTCTTTATTTACAATCTGTCTGTATTCAAGGCAATAAGCAAATGTTCTAAAAAATACATAACTTTATACTGTTGGACCCCAGTGGGCGCAAAAGTAATATTTTATTCTATACTTAGCTTAAGGTAATGATTATTTATTTCCTGTACGGGAGGTCTAGAATATGAAATCGTTTCAGTCGAAACGTTTCATCTGTTTCATCCAATAACGCAATGGCTAAAGGGTTGGAATGATTGCTCAGCCTTTCAAGATATCTAGAACTAAATTTCCCAATTTCGTCTTTGACACTTGGTGCATTTAGGTCGTTGTTAATTGTGATATTTGAAACAAACCAAGGAGCATCCAGAATCTTCCTGAGGGTTAAGTTCTGATAACGCTGCAATATTTCAATACTTCAGATGCTGCAAGAGCCCCAAAGCTGGATTCCATACGTCCAGACCGGCTTTAGTATGGCTTTATAAAGTAAAATTTTGTTTTCAAAACTTAATTCAGATTTGGGTCCAATTAGCCAGTACATTTTATTAGTCTTTACTTTAAGCTCATTTCTTTTTGCCTTAACGTGATTTTTCCACGTTAATCTTCTAAAAAAATGTGAACAAAATGCATTAGAAGGAGCAACAATTTTTGCAAACCACAAGACAGTCGTGAGGACACAATTTTAACAACGGAGGGGAAGATCGTACAGAACAACCACAGAAATAATGATGAAAACATTTAATATTGGGACGATTAAACAAAAAGTTATATTGCAAGAATTATACAAGGAGTTATTTGACATAACTACGACTATTAGTTTCGGGAAGAAGGGAAATTTTTACTCAGCAGCAATAAATACGGACGAGATTGAAAGGATATTCGAAAAGGAACAAACTAGTATACCGGTTATTGACATACTTGAAAATGCAGACACGCATGTAGGTAGATTAGACGACACTTTCATTGTAATTTATAAATATCCAGTCATTGAAAAGAAATGCACAACAAACAAAGTTACTCCATTATCCTATCCGCAAGGCATTTTGGATATGAATAAAATCGTAAGTAAATGTGAAGATAAAATAATATTAGCATCTAAATGTAAAAGTAATTTAAGTAAATATATTTGTAAACAAGAACCTAATGACAATTGTACAATACCAATGACCGAAAGTTACGAAGCCCATTGTAATGTTATCCAAGAAAATAACGCATCTATTATAGATTTAGGACATGGTAATGTCGTGTTACAAGGAAACCATATTTTAAACGAAAAATCAATTGAAGGATTGAATCCGCAACCAGGAACAAGAAATTAAAGATTATATTATAGCGAATGGAAACGAAAGAATTCACATTCTTGAAATATGGGAATCAGAAAATGAATATCAATTTGACAACATTAAAAAATTAAATACATTTTTAATACCATTTGAAGAACACCCAATCAAGATATGTTCATAACTATAGGAGTACTTGTAGTCCTAGGATTAAGTATATTTGTAATATTCAAACTATATATAATTTATCAAAAAACTTTATATTTCAGAAACTACAACGCTACCATAGCACGTGTAGGAATGACTCATCTACTCAAGACTCAAGTATAGGTCAGGAGATCTATTTTTCACAAGAGAGGGGAGAGTTAATACTTTAACCTTTAACACAACCTTATGTTTCAGTAAACATTAAATAAAAATCATCAAAACAACTTTATCTTAGAATAGAAGCGCACTATCAGTACAACAAACAATAACAACCCAAATAGTTATTTACTAGTAAACAACCAGCATCTCAATAGTGTGAGCAGCGATAAGCATAGCCTATATAAGCAACTGGAACAATAGCATCGAGGTCACTTTATCATTATTGACTGCCGAGTAACAAGTTACCACTTGTAACACTTGTACAGTTTAAGTGTAATATATTCAATATTGAAGAACATGTGTATACGGTGAAATATTATACAAATAAAGGATCCGTCAGAACCAATCTCATTGGCTGACTTAAAATTATATATTTATTTTATTCCTAACGTGTAAATAAATTAACTCGCGCAATGTAAGTGACCAGCGAAAATCGGCATCCACGGCATTTGGATTTTTGCCGTAGAAACGTGTCAGCTGATTGCTCTCTCACAACGCAGGGTTGCCAATCTCCATATACTGTAGTAATTATAACAGTTGTCTTCAATATGTTTGAAATTTTCTTAAAATAACTCAAAATCAGAGTCGAATGCTATTATTTATAAATATATAAACTATTTTTAATAGTTTGTTATCAGATTTGATATTTTATATTATGAAAAATTGTAATTTAAGAGTTAGATGTGTACAAAACTATATATGCGTATTGATATACGTAAGAGAAACAATTTTATATATTTAATTTGAGTACACATCAAAATTGTCAAATTCAGACGGGAACATTTTTAGTTATGAATTGATATATGCCAAATCAATGAAAAAAACAAGTATATGATGAACGTTACCTTCATTGCTAGCGTAATCCAGAGGCAATGGCAAGTGATTGCTCGACTTTTTGTCAAGATCATCTTGATTTTTCGACCGCAAGAACAAAACTGTTGCAACAATCACTAGTACTAATATAAAAACAAGAGCAACAGTAGCACCAGCAACAATGCGCATATGTATAGAGTCATCGTACCCTAGAAATGTGAAATTAGGTATTAACATAAGACAGAAATAAATTTTGTGAATATTGTGCCACTATTTCATATTTACGTACTACGACAAAACTCTGCTTATTGATAAAATTAAGAGACAAGAATACAATAAGACATCAAGTGTAAACAATGATAAATTGCTAAATCAATAATTTAAGTAGGTTTAAGATGATACAATGAAGTGCCAGTGGAAAGAAAACTTGAAAGCAGAGCCAGAGCAAATGTGTATTAAATTAATTACAAGTAGAAGATATAATGTAATATAAATGTATTACAATATTTTAGATTGTCAGTGTATACCATAATATTCTAACTCAAAATATGTTGTTTATTTACCTGAATTCATGCTCTGGTGTGTTTGCGCATAAACTATGTTACTGTAAGTGCCATATCCATTCAATGTTTTGCAACGAACTTGAAACCCATATTCCGTATTTTCAGTGAGTCCTTCGATATGAGCTCTAGTTTCCTTTGTATTGAATGCAGTTTTATTAACTGAATCCAGCTCCGGTTTGGGAAACCAACGCACCTCATAAAATTCAATAGGATAATCACTTTGCACAGATTTGTCCCATACCAAATCTACTTCCCTACTTGTGGTCGCAACAACTCGAACATTAAATACAGTGGACAGGATTGCAGACTCTGTCTTGAATGTAATTTCGGCATATTCAGTTTTTATTTGATTTAGATCGAAAGCCTGATTGTTAACTAAACTAACCGGCGATTTTACATTAGTAGACTTTAAGGGATTTTCAGGTGTAGCATTGAAAGATCCAAATTGAGCGGTATTTTTATTATCTTCAGAAGTATCGTTGTAATTATTGTCCGTGTCCATCAGGCTTGAAAGACCGTTCAGAGAATGTATTTGAATTGTGTACGTTGTTACTGGTTCCAAATTAGTTAAGGTTAATTTGGTTTCATTAAATGAATCTGATGCTGGATTGTACACAACGTTGGAAGAGCAGGACAGACATCGCACTTTATACAAAATTTCACTGCGATATTTAGTTTTTTTCAAAGAGAATGATGATTCTGATAACTCCCTTATGGGCACATTCCAAGATAGAATCACACTTGTTTGGTCCACAAATAACAAAGTCAAATTTGTGGGAGGTCCGGGCGGTTTATAGCAAGGCATATGCTTTCCATCATGTGGATGTCGATAATAACCAGGAAGGCATTTACAAAATCCTGCTGCTAGATTTAGCGCATTTGAATTAGGTGGGCATGGTACACATTTATTAACCTCTTTTGAACGAAATTTCCCTATCGGACATTCTTAAAAAAAATTATTAAATATTTTGTTTTTATATAATTTGGAAAAGTGCAAAATTATTACCATTACAGGTTTTATTTACGAAATCTGGCTCATATCCAACCTTGCATTGGCAGCCTCCAGTTAGAATTGTCCATTTGCCATCACCTTTACACAAGTATGTAGGTGTCTCATATGGTTCCGCATTTTCAATACAGGTGCCATTTTGTTTTTCAATTATAGTAATTTCTCTTCCCGTTGGTGTTTCATTGAAATGAGCAAAATTTTCCGTTACTGCAGGACAAGTGATATAGTAAACCTTTACTGCTAACACACTTATGCAGGCTCCTTGATCACGGAATGCAAAATAAACACCTTTCTTTGTTACGGCAATACTTTTGACTTCAGTGTTTATATCAACGTCAGAATTTTGATTGAAACGGCCTTCTCCTGCAGCTATACGTGCTATTAAATTAAAGACATTTTGGAAACATGTAATTTTCGATAAATAAGAATGTATTTTTACTTACCGATCAACTTATAACTATCGGTTTGCCAGGGCGGAGGTTCTCGAGTAGCAGCATCAAATTCATAGAATAAAAGGCTAAACGTTTCTTTACAAGAGAGTGCATTTCCTAAAACACGAATAAACTCATTTTCCAATATTAAATATTATTTGACTTTACCTGGAAATAGGGAACAATCACGTATAGTAAACTTAATTTCAATGTATAGTCTGTTTGCAGGTCCTCGGTCGATAAAAGGAGACCATAACCAATTATTGACATTGTTGTATGCAACATCGCAAACGACATAGCTTCGCCAATTTATACCCTTTACAAAATCTGTAAATGATTCCTCAACCCACTGCAATTATAATACATATGGAAATAGACACCAAATAAACACAATAAATCATATGTACCCCCGGTGTTTGAGCTTGCGGACCATAAGGATACCGAGTCCACTCCAAAGTAGCTTCTCTTGTCGTATCCAGAAGAATAACTTTAAATGTATCAAAATATAGATTATGACTAAACTTAATAAAAAACCAGTTACCTTGATCGGCTAAAACAACATCAAAGTGAAATACAAAGGTAAAAATCGCAAAAGCAAATAATACTTTGCGTGCTTTCATTATTAAGAAATTTAATGGCGCTTTCGATGAATTCAATACATAAGTTGCTTCTGTCGATGTTATTCTGGTCAAAATTTTTATGAGCAATATTTTCTTTATAATTTCTATAATTTTGATAACCAACATTTTCTGGCTGGAACTTTCTAATTTTGAAGGTGACAATAACGTCTTATTTGATACATAATAAGATGATAAAGCAGTATTTGCCCTTGATGTTAAAGGCACACTATTTGTAAATAACGTCACATTGGAAGAATATATTTTTGAGCTGGAAGTACATATACGCGGTTCAGCACTACCCAAACTGTCGTTATTCGCTGATTGTATCGAGCACGTGTCAGCGACAGAAGACAGTTTTGATTGGAGTCTTCTTAATTTAAAATTAGGGTGACGTACTACGGTCTCTAAATTCTTATAGAAAGCTTCTCCTATATTATCTATAGAAAATGTTTTAATCGTCGACGTTGCAGCTCCTCTCGTTATTATAACTTGATGATTGGTATTTCTTTTTTCATTACATTGCAATGTGACACAAGTTGGTTTGAAATGGAGACCTAATATTTCCGCGCAATCCATTGATAACATTCTGAAATACATGAACATATCATTGTACAAATATTTAGTTGGTATGTTGTGATCAAGGACTGAAATATATTTAAGAAATAAAAGTTTTTAATTTTATAAAAAGTAACATTATCCTAAAATTAAGCTAACAATGTTTGGAACTATTGAATAAAAGGCATGCAATTTACCTTCAATAAAAATAAATGCAATAAAATATACTATATAGTATACCAGAGCTTTTGTGTTGTAAATTGACGACATATTGTTACATATTTATGGGGAAATTGAATAGTGGTAATCCGAAACTGAAACTTCTTTTTTTGCTACACAACGGGGTAATAACGCCAATTTGGGTGTATGTATCTTGTTGTTGTAACAGTTATCTAAGCGTTTGGTAACGTAATGGTAAATTATCTTCGAGGTCATATAACGGTAGGCCCAGGAAACGTGCTGTTTCGACGGGGTGGGACCATTGAGAAAAGGGTGTTGAGTGAGCTAGCTGGGCATGCAAAAGAGGTGGTTACAGTCATGCGGGGACTCGCTGCATTTTGTACATAAATTTGGTATGGCGGGATCGATTCTGGATAAGTCAGAGTGCGGGTCTGTAGTGCGTTGCGTCCAAAGTCTGGTTGACGCACTTTCTAATATCGTAGACGAAGTTAAGGAAAGACCTCTTGATTTTCTTAGGAGGTGGCTGCCTGGACAGCAGTTACGGTTGCGGCGAAAACACCCTAGCACAAACTGCATGGAGAGAAGTTCGTTATGTTTCTTAACCGGAAGCATACGGGCCTCACTATGTAAATGTGCGACATATAGAGGCATCCCGTTATAGCCCGAAGTGCAGTGTTCTGACATGTCTGAAGCTTCTTCGTTTTCATCTCACTACATCCAGACGATAATATCGGTGCGGCGTAGTTGAGGAACAATCGGCCGATTGCTTTTTTTGTTGCTAATAATTTTTCTTTTTTCTCCATGAGCTGCCTTCTAGCACCTTGAGGATTTTGTTACGGTTCTGTACTTTGGCAGTTATCATGGTCGTAAGAGGAGTGAAGGAGGCTGCAAAGTGTTACACCTAATATCTGAGCATTTTTGGCAGACGGAATTTTAACATCATCGACTGCAATGGTAAGGTCTCGTCTGTACTCCTTCTTCGAGTTCGTGAATATAGTCGCCATGTATTTAGTGGGGGAGAGTTATAGGTTTTTTGCAGACAAGAACGGTGAAAGGTCGGAGAGATGTCCGTTTACTTTAGAGTACTTTGAGCCGACAGCAATATTGTGCAATCATCGGTGTACGAGGTGATAGAAATTCCCTCTGGTGGTTGAGGAAGTCTCGATATGTAAAATTTAACAGGAACAGGGAGTGTACACCACCCCGCGGATCCCTGTTTGATTCCTATCAATTTGGGGTTTTTACCTCGAAACAGGAAAGGTGAATTGTTTAATGGCCTCAAATAGAGTTGTGTGATTGACTGCGTCAGAGGCTTTTGACAAGTCCAACGCTACGAGGGTCGCCCTCTCACATGGTGGTTTTTGGTTCAGGCCCTGAACTATATAGGCGTTTCGCCTCTGCGAATGGAAGGCACCTTGCCGTGGTGCAGAGGCTTAAGTAGCAAGGCATACTCGGCACCTCCCAACCAATGTCAGTTATCTTGCATGTTCATAGGAGTTGTCAGAAGCGGCAATCAAGAGCTGCCACTTCTTAACCCTGAGTGCTATGCGACTCCCCTACCCTTTGGATGATTTGCAGCCAGAAGGTTAATTCGGCTGTATTAAAACGAAGCTTTCTCAACAATGTGAGAAATTGGGAAGTTACGGTAACCTTACGGCGTGTTCTCCTCTGCAAACGTAGACCCGACCGCTCACCACGTTTAGTAAAGGGTCGTAAGAACAAAATGAAAGTCGCCACAAAAAAAAAATACTTCAACTACAACTACGACAAGCCAACAACCACAGCAGACGACTAAGGTCAACGATAACAGCACCGGTGCAGATAAAGGGTGTTCCTGGATGCTTTATCAACAGAGGAACGGTCGCTGTTCGATGAGCATGGCCAGGGATGACAATGACGACAAGCAGGCGATATCCACTGCGGCCGCTGGGTTTGTAGCGAACGACACCACAACTTTCCTAGGTACGCACAGCTGCTCGGATTCAAAGCGGAAGGGTGGAAACAGAGTAGCGCATCCAACCATAAGTCGTAAAAGCGAAAATGCGACGCTTCCGAACACACAAACCACAAAAGCGTGCAAATAACGAAACAGGGACCACGTAACATGAAACAGCAGAGGGTAAACTATGTCCAGACGGGTAGTGGAGGTACAGTGCAGATATGCGGATGCTCTCAAAGGCATATTGAAGACTATGCTGCTTCGAAAATATCCGGAGCAAACTCTGGGTTCAGAGGAGCTTACCGCTCATCGAGATCTTATTGTGCAAGAGGTATATAGAAGGAATGGTTACCCTATATCTTTCCACGAGGTGTTTTTAAGGGCGTATGGTTGCAGGTGGACTACAGGGACGAGAGAGAGTGAGCTGAGAGAGAGTGCTAACTGGCTACGGGAAATCGTTTCCAAGCTAGTAGGCTGGAAGGGTCCAGGTATATGCGCAAAGAGGGGATAGAACATTGCATAGAAGTTTTAAATTGAACCGATCCTATAGTGGTCGCCGAATGCACCACAAATATGTCCGGGTGAACCTGCATAACGCGGGGTCAGCATCCGCTGTCATCGCGAGTAGGTTGACATCGGATAACCTGCATATCCTGCTGATATAAGAACCAGGGCTCCACATAGGAAAGGTCAAGGGCCTCAAAACGGACAAAGTAACCTGGATTCTCCAAAACTTGTATAGTAGTTAGGAGCAATTTTCATTGCTTTTTGTATTTCAGAGTTCCTAAGACAGCACCGAGTCGCTGTGCAAGTCAAGGATAACGGAGGTGCTGCCTTCATCCCGCAGGTGCCTACTTTCCGGGGGAAACACCAGAGGTTGTGCTGGGCCTAGTGAACTACTGCAGGAGAAACAATCAAACAGAATGGGGCAGCACGGACTGCAACACACGGTGTGAGTCTCTCCGTGATTTCATAATTTAGTACTAATTAGTCTAAGCCCGCGGCTCCGCTGGCTCCTTGTTGTCAAGGATATCGTGATTACAATATGATGGAATAGTTAAATTGGCAATCCACATTTTTTATTGACTTCGTATATCACTTAGGGAATAGTACAGACATAAATATGTATGATGTAACCACATCCCCACAGTCTCTGCATCTGCATCGTATGTCATTACACATATATAGTATATGCTCCTTGCTATAGCGAATAACAGTGCAGGGGTGGAGTAGGAGAGGGCGCGTCTCACGCCCTATATATAATCATATGATAATGCTTTGTTCAACATTCATCGAATGTAATTGCAAAATCGACGGTTAAATCCCAGATACTACTCGTAAGAAAACACAGACTTGATCGTTCCTTTTAAATATTGCATTCTTCTGTGAAAGGCTTTGGATATATTTGTCAGCTATTATACTTCTTCTTCTTAATTGGCGTAGACACCGCTTACGCGATTATGGGCGAGTTAACAACAGCGCGCCAGTTGTTTCTTCTTTTCGCTACGTGGTGCCAATTGGATATTCCAAGCGAAGCCAGGTCCTTCTCCACTTGGTCCTTCCAACGGAGTGAATACTTTCAGAGCTGGAACGTTTTCATCCATCCGGACAACATGACCTAGCCAGCGTAGCCGCTGTCTTTTATTTCGCTGAACTATGCCAATGTCGTCGTATATCTTGCACAGCTCATCGTTCCATCGAATGCGATATTCGCCGTGGCCAATGGGCAAAGGACCACAAATCTTTCGCAGATTTTTTCTCTCGAAAACTCGCAACGTCGACTCATCGGTTGCTGTCATCGCCCAAGCCTCTCCACCATACAGCAGCACGGGAATTATGAATGACTTATAGAGTTTAGCTTTTGTTCGTCGAGAGAGGACTTTACTTTTCAATTGCCTACTCAGTCCGAAGTAGCACCTGTTGGCAAGAGCAATCCTGCGTTGGATTTCCAGGCTGACATTGTTGATGGTGTTAATACTGGTTTCTAAATAGACGAAATTATCTACAACTTCAAAGTTATGACTATTAACAATGACGTGAGAGCCAAGTCGCGAGTACGACGCCTGTTTGTTTGATGACAGGAGATATTTCGTTTTGCCCTCGTTCACTGCCAGACCCATCTGCTTTGCTTCCTTGACCAGTCTGGAGAAAGCAGTACTAACGACGCGGGTGTTGAGGCCGATGATATCAATATCATCGGCATACGCCAGCAGATGGTACCTTCTATATTTAGTTCTGCAGCTCGAACTATTTTCTCCAGAAGCAGGTTGAAGAAGTCGCACGATAGGGAGTACGCCTCCCGATCCTGACGGAGCTTTTGGTGTTACTCAACGTCAGTTTACACAGCCGTTTTAGTTTTGCGGGGATACCAAATTCCGACATCGCGGCATAAAGGCAGCTCGTTTTCGTGCTGTCGAAAGCAGCTTTGAAATCGACGAATAGGTGGTGTGTGTCGATTCGTCTTTTACGGGTCTTTTCCACGATTTGGCGCATGGTGAATATCTGGTCGGTTGTGGATTTTCCAGTTCTGAAGCCACACTGATAAGGTCCAATCAGTTTGTTGACGGTGGGCTTTAATCTTTCACACAATACGCTCGATAGAACCTTATATGCGATGTTGAGGAGGCTAATCCCACGGTAGTTGGTGCAGATTGTGGGGTCACCTTTTTTTATGGATTGGGCATAGCACACTTAAAATCCAATCGTTGGGCATGCTTTCGTCCGACCATATTTTACAAAGAAGCTGATGCATGCTCCTTATCAGTTCTTCGCCGCCGCGTTTGAATAGCTCGGCCGGCAATCCATCGGCCCCGCCGCTTTGTTGTTCTTCAGACGGGTAATTGCTATTCGAACTTCTTCTTGGTCGGGCAATGGAACGTCTGCTCCATCGTTATCGATTGGGGAATCGGGTTCGCCTTCTCCTAGCGTTGTGCCTTTACTGCCATTCAGCAGGCTGAAGAAGTGTTCCCTCCATAATCTAAGTATGATCCGGGCATCGGTGACTAGATCACCTTTGGGGGTTCTACAAAAGTATGCTCCGGCCTTGAAACCGTCTGTAAGGTTTTCTTGGTAGAATTTTCGAGCATTACCCCTGTCGGCCAGCTTATCAAGCTCTTCGTACTCACGCATTTCAGCCTCTTTCTTTTTCTGTCTGCAAATGCGTCTTGCTTCCCTTTTCAACTCTCGGTATCTATACCATCCCGCACGTGTTTTGGTCGATCGTAACGTTGCGAGGTAGGCAGCCTGTTTTCTCTTATGCTGAAATCTGGTACTACAGATAACCATATTTCGGGCCCCGGCGAAGTCAATCAGCCTCAACTCATTTGGGGATGTTTCGTCGTGGAGGCTGAATTTACCGACCGTAGTGCCATAGATACCTTCTCTGCCCACCCTGGCGTTAAAGTCGCCAAGCACGATTTTGACATCGTGGCGGCGACAGCTCTCGTAAGCGTGCTCCAAGCGCTCATAGAAGGCGTCTTTGGTCACATCGTCCTTCTCTTCCGTCGGGGCGTGGGCGCATGTCAGCGATATATTGAAGAACCTCGCTTTGATGCGGATTGTGGCTAGACGTTCATTCACCGATGTGAATGATAGTACTCGCCGACGGAGTCTCTTCCCACCACGAATCCAACACCAAACTTGCGCTCCTTTATATGGCCACTGTAGTAAATGCCTCAAGAACCTACTCGTCTCTGTCCTTGTCCCGTCCATCGCATTTCTTGGACGGCGGCGATGTCAGCCTTTATTTTCGCGAGGACATCAACCAGCTGGGCAGCGGCACCTTCCCAATTAAGGGTCCGGACATTCCAGGTGCATGCCCTCAAGTCGTAGTCCTTATTTCGTTTGCCATGGTCGTCATCAAGAGGGGGGTCTCTCATCCGAGGCTGTTTTGTCTTTTTCATTGGTGCTGATTTTTACGTGGCGGGTTCCAAACCCAGCGCACAACCCTATGTAGGGAATGTTTCGGCTTCTCAGTTTAGCTCGCCTTCGAACGGATGTCCTTAGGCTACCCAGAGGATACTTGGTCAAAGATCGGAAGTAGTGAGCTGCTTGAGCCATGTGTAAAAGAATCGTTTCTGGCCACTCCCAAGTGAATGGCGATCAGAGAACTTTCCTCACTTGCGTGAACTTCTACACATGACTCCATCCTCTAGTCCAGCTATTATACACTCATCTCAAATTATGATTCAACCTTTTCTTGTTCAGTTACAACTATCACTATAATTCTTATACATATAGTATATGTGTATGTAAACAAAAACTACTGTACCCTGCCAGTAGCTGTGTGATGTTATTTTGTATTTTTGAAGAAAAAAAATGTTCAAATGATTCTTACATCAGTCGGGTGTGAGCACTCAAGCAGAACACGCGTTTATCACCGCTTTATCGGAAAACAGACAAAGTAGTTACACCCAATTCTTTTTTTACACGGTTTCTTTTTACACGGTTGAAAAATTTTTTTTTTTTTTTGTAAAAAATTTTTAATCTACTACAGTTTCAAATTCACTGTCTTGTAATTATGTTTGTTTTCACCACACTTAGCACCATTGTTGAAGTGAACATACGTACATATTATTAACTGGGAAATCCCCTTATTGATAACTCTTACCTACACATTTTGTTCGCATGATATTTACATTGCTAAAATGGATATCTCCAGCGATGATACCGACTTTAGTCCAGTTCGTCGCAAGCAATTGCGCTTGTTATCAAGTAGCGACGAATAATTATGTAGCTATGTAAATAGTTTTCCCTTATTTCTATTCTAATTTTTCTGTTCTTAGTTCTGGATTAACAGATTTCTTTTGTTTTTTGCATACTCTACCAATTTTTCAACTGTAACAATTATGTATATTAAGTTGTAATGCTCAATAAAATGCCATATGAACATACAATTTGTATGCATATCTGAAATTTTATAGTTGTCAACTATTTTTACACGGTTTTTTCGAAGTAAAATAGTTATTTATTTCATCTTACACGGTTTGTAGATGACATGGAACGTACTTTAAAAGAATAAAAATAAAAAAAAAACAAATCAAAATAAAGGGACCAAAGAGTGTAAGCGGCGCCGTTATGTCGTCGCGTGTGCATAAGAAAATACTAAAAACAACTACAAACTCTCAACGATACAGAGAATGTTGAAAAAATGATGATGAATGTGAACAAATCGTAAATAACTATACATACCTCCCACCCATTACGGTACTTAAGTGCACAGTGGAACAACTACACAATATTTGCAAAGAAATAAATTGCACCAAATACTCTGTAAAAAATATCGATTGGAATAAAGCTGTAATCTGTGGTAAAATCAGACTATGAAGCGGCCTGTCATTACATGCAAGGTAAATTTGAACAAGAACGACAAACTATACAAAGCAATACTAATGGGACTCGATGTTATGGAAACTACAGTCCTTAAAAACGAACTCATTGCTATGGAACTGCAGTGCTTGGATGTAAAGCTTGTCCAGAGAATGAGGCCTAATAACTCCATATTAATTTTATATGTGGTATATTTTACCAACAAGTCTACATCTCTGAATATTCTCAGTAAAAATCATGTCGTTATAAATTACGTGAGAGTAAAATGGGAATACCAAAAGCGACAAAGTAATCAACTAACGCAATGCTATAACTGTCAAATGTTTGACCACGGATCCAGTCACTGTGCAGTAAAAGGCGTATTGTTCATTATGTGCGGGAAACCACAAAACAACGGACTGTAAAGAGGAGTAGCTATTAAATGTGCAAATTGTAACGGGCCCCACAGGTCTAACTTCTACGAATGCCTGAGCAGATTAAGTTATATTAATTTAAGATCTCAAAAACAGCAGAATCGTTCTAGACTTAAGGCAAAAAAAATTATTCATGCTCCTCTTATAAATGACAGGATCTTGTTTCCAAACTCACTTAGCCAAGCAATACTTGGATAACTTCGCAAAAACTAAATTCACCAAACAGCAATGAAGAACTCTTCAGTATTGAAGAGATTAAGTCATTCACTTTCGAGTTAATTAAAAATTTACGAAATTGTAAATCAAAATCTGATCAGTTTGAAATTAGAACCTCACTAGCTTGCAAGTTTCTTAAATAATGCCAGAGGTATTCGAAGTAAAAAAGATGAACTTTTCAATGTCATCATTAATAGAAACATTGATATTTGTCTACAACTGAAACGTGGCTAAATGACAAAATTTCTATAAAAGAACTAATAAGGGGGGAGGAGTAGCCATAATTATTAAAAAAAAAAAATCTATTCGTCATTCCCTTTTGCCCCTCCTAAACACCAAAGCTTTAGAATTCATTGGCATTAATGTACTTTGCCCCACAGGTAATTCTGTTTCAATCAACTGCTGCTATTTCTTTGGAGGCCAATCAAGCCCTGAACTTAAACGTAACTTTGAAAATTACTTAAAGCTGCTCTCTCGAATTACAGCAAAGTATCTATTGGAGGAAATTTTAATTGTCGCCATAGTTCTTGGGGCTGCAATCGTGCAAATAATTGGGATTGCATTCTGCATGATCATTCTTCAGTGTGTTGTACTCAATGTGCCTGCTAATAGTCGCAGCAGAACTTCTAATCTAGATCTGTTTTTATCAAACCACCCCCAAGTGTTTTCTAATACCAAGGCAATAAACGATTTAGGATCCGATCTCCTACCTGTGCAAACTATTTTCCACACAAATTTTAGCTCACTAAAAATATTTTGATACGTATTTAATAATGCCAACTGGGAAAAATTTGGTAAACTGGTTAATCTGCACCTAAACTGCATCGATCAAGCTGCGGTCAGAAATACAGACGATGTTGATAGGTTAATAAACAACTTCAACGAGGCAATTTGTTGTGCCAAATCAGGTAGTATTAAAAAATGAGTGTCTACTGTCACACAAAGCCACTTCCCCAAAATATTATAAAACGTAGAAATCGACACCGGCGGAATTGGTTGAGATGCAGAAACACGGCCGATCCTAGTTAGATGGCTTAGTCATGCTATTGTGAGTAAGATTTTTGTTCTCAGAAATGAAAATTGGAACAATCTTCTAGCAACGTTAGAAGACAATTCTTCCCCATTTTGGAAACTATCTAAAGTGATCAAGAAGTAACGTTCTAGCATACCAACATTTGGACAAAATGCTTGCTGTTTTTCTACACCAGCACAAAAGTTGGACATTTTAGCTGATACATATAAAATGAATCAGTGTCACTCTAACAACCATAGCGACATAGTTTGAAAATTCCCGCGACAAAATTATTATTCTCAGAAACTTTGTTCATTTTTATACCAATTTGTTTTATCGCCTAATTGAGATAATCAAACTTTGTCGCAGAAATTTTTAAAGTTTGAAAAATGAACTTTCTGAATATGTGATGGCCATTTTTGAGAAACGAAAATTCCTATGTTAATTGTAAGGGAACCTAAAAAAAATAGCGACCCTTTAGAGTTAAGCTACAGCGCCTGGCTTGAGGGAGGATTTTTTGTTTGTCAATCACTAATTTTAGGAGCGGGACCCTTTATTGCGGTTAGTCCTCATACTGGACTGCTTTAGTAAAGAGAAAAGAGTAGGCAGGTAGAGGTATTTGCCAACAACTTCAAGGCATGTTCAATGCCAAGTTGCCAATGGGTGGTTACAATCGAAGCAAGTTTAAATACGTAATTCTTACGACAGCCGGTTCTACGCACTGGAATTGACCCGGATTTTATCCGGCCCCATCTGGATCGGTATGTATTAATCTATAAGTCTAGACCGTTTCTCTTGTCGACCTTTTCCTCAACCGATTTATTTACTTTGGTTGTGTATATATCACATACATATCATTTCAGTTGATTACACTGATTTTGATATAAATACCTCGGAAATGAAACAGGTATAGCAATGAAGATAAGTGAGTCTAATGCTTATAATAAAAGTTAATAAGACACCAAGTATGATTACAATACTTTCAGGTTTTCGTCGAATAATTAAATTTCAATCCCTTCGCAACATATTTTAAGTTCAATGTTTTGTCAATACCTGATGATACTTAATCGGCTTTGATCCTTGCATATAACGAGAGTAAAAAATGTTCGGTTATACCCGAACTTAGATCTTCTTACATTTTACTTAATACTTTTTCGAGTTCCAGAGCATCAAATTATTACGTATCATGTATAAGTTATTAACTTCGGTTTTGTCAAATCGAAAATATCTTTGAAAATAATAAAATCATTGTCCATTATTAGCTACATTTAGGTTACTCAGAAACACATTCGAGTAATTTCATTACATGCTTCACTTAAAAATATAAAGAAAATTCCTCAGTTGTGGCATAAAATGTTCTCAAAACGTTAGGGGTATAAACAAACAGTTTCCTTCGTGCTTGTTCATTTGAAAACTGTAAGTTGGGCGTTCACTACTACCTAATACGCAATTTTTTCCCACGACAGCCGGTTCTACGCACCGGAATTGACCCCGAATTTAATCCGGCCAAGAGCTATTTTTTCGGCGATCTAACCCTGTTTCGATCGGTAAGTGTTAATCTAAGTTTGTCGACATTAGAGCAATGACTTGCAGCACGGTTGCTCCCTATTCTCCCCACTCGTGCTGGCATTGAGTCTAACCCGGGTCCGGAGGAATTTTTCTGCTGCGTCTGCGATAAAAGTCTCCATCCAAACTCCACCTCGGTCAGGTGCATGCTCCCCAGGAGCTCAAACAGGCAACATAGCTCCCACTCTGACTTGTCCCCCCCCAACCTTCATCCCGCTCCAATGCTCGTGCGAGAACCACTCAGCAACTCCTGGTTCCTCGCACAGTCTGTTCCGTGTGTCAGACCGTCATGCGTCGCAACGTCACATCAGCCATGTACAATTCCTACTGGTGTTACTTCTCGGCGTGTTCCGGCCTGCGCACCACGCGTGAGATGAGTCGTACGTTGCCCCATGCTGCAG
Organism: Bactrocera tryoni; assembly: GCF_016617805.1. Taxonomy (NCBI): domain Eukaryota; kingdom Metazoa; phylum Arthropoda; class Insecta; order Diptera; family Tephritidae; genus Bactrocera; species Bactrocera tryoni. The sequence goes on from NW_024395824.1 coordinate 1,227,341, forward strand.
GAGTCTGCCCCCGCAACACATAACAGTGACGTCTTCAACCGAAACCACAGTGCGAAAACCGCTCCTGCGGGTTCTACAACTGTAACAAACCCCACCTACACGCCACTCCCTCACCACCAGGATCACCCATGGACACGTGAAAAACCCGAATACTTCGATTCAACTGCAACGGACTCCAGAGTAAGATCGAGGAGATAATTACACTCATGAACCGGGAACGCGTATCTGAGCTGTGCCAGTTTTAACGTCTTGCGTTAGGATCGCGGGCTAGATAATGGTGGTGGCCTAGCCTTCATATTGCACAACACCTTGCAATATCGTCTAAACGATGAAGACATTCATCGCAGGGTACTACTCTAGAATGATAGGGTATAGCCATCCGGTCAGGCGATGTCGAGTTTGAAATATTTATTATATACATCCCCATAGTTACATGTTGTCCTAAAGGATATCACCCGAATATAGGAGCGCTACTTCGTGGTGAAAACCGTCTGGTACTAGGCGACTTTAGCGCGCACCACGATCTTTGGCATTCCATCCTGTCAAACGATCGTAGAGGGATGGAGCTGGCGGAACAGATTGACGACTCGACATTCTGCACAATGAATGTCGAAGCCCTTCCGAGAGTTATGGGCACCTGACGACCTATACTAACTTTCACATCAGACCATCTGCCCGTAATTATCTCGATCGAGAAACCTCCCGATTTCGTTTCTGTGGACAACCGCACCTTCGTTAACTTTAACAACGCTAACTGGGTTGGCTTTACAGAATTTGCTGACAACACCTTCAACGCTTTACCCATTCCTACGGTAGTATCCGTTGGCGAACGCCGATTCCGCATGGTGGTCGCGGCAGCTACCGCCGGAGGAATAGCGGAACTCCTCCCAGCCGAAGCAGCCGTTTTAGCCAATGAGCGCGACACCTTACGCCATGCCGATCCCGGGTATCCCCGAATAAGGGATCTCTATTTGGAGATTCGGCAATTGGTAAACCAACATAAGAGAACGAAATGGATAGAGCACCTGAAGTCCTGGAACCTCTCCACCGGTGTGAGTAAGCTTTGGTAAGAGAAATGATTCAATTCAATGGCCATGCCTCTTCGGACTCGAAGAAGTACGCGAGCTACTTTAGACTGCAATTCACACTGCACCCTTCGGTAGACGAAACCAAGCGATGTGTTACCCGACGCCTGCCCAAAATGCCAAAAGACTGCGCACCACTTACTTTCACCGATGCGAAAGTTCATAATTTCATCAACAAAGCAAAATCATCCAAATCCATTGGTCCTGATGGAATCAACATGCTTATGATAAAGCATCTCGACAGGAGTAAGCTACCCCACCAAGGTCCTCAACCTGTCACTGACTACTCTTTAAATACCCGATATGTGGAAAGTCGGAAGAGTGATCCGACTACTGAAACCTGGGAAACCCGCCAACAAAGAGGAGTCCTATCATCCGATAACTCTCCTCTGCCCAGTAGTGAAGACATTTGAGTCCTTGCTATTGCCGACCTTCACTCACCACCTGAGCGTAGCGAACCACCGCATGGATTCCAAAAAGTGCACACCAGTTAGCGTCATAAACGCTCAAATAGTTCGTTTCTTCATCCAGAAACCATCCTGTAAGAGAACGGTACTCGTAGCGCTGGACTTGTCAAAATCTTTTGACACGGTCAACCACAACGCTACTGCAGGACGTTGAAAAAACTACGCTTCCTCCAGGACTGAAGAGGTAGACCATGAACTACATGAGCGGTCGATAATCATCCGTACTATTTCCAGGAGAAACATCTAAACTGAGAAGAATTAAAAGGGGGTTCCGCAGGGGGGTGTCTTTTTCCCGCTACTGTTTAACTTCTACATTTCGAAACTCCCACAGCCACCAGAGGGGGTTTCCATAACCTAGTACGCTTATGATTGCACTATATTGACGTCAGGCAATGGAATCGATAGCATGTGTTCAAAAGTAAAGAGCTACTGTACTACCGACTGTCAATAATCGTAGAATTTTAGGTGTAACTTCTGATAGTCTATGCTCTTTCACTCCTCATACGACCGCGATTATCGCCAAGGTACAGAGCCGCAACAAAATCCTAAAGTCGCTAGCCGGCAGCACATGTGGAAAAGACAAAGAAACGTTGTTGGCAACATACAAGGCAATCGGCCGACCAGTCCTCAATTACGCCGCACCAATAAAATCGCCTGGAGGCAGTGGTACGCAGATGAAGAAGTTTCAGACCTGTCAGAACACTGCACTCCGGACCACGACAAGATGGCTCTTGATGCCTCCCATCGAACATCTACATAGTGAAACGCTTATGCTCCCAGTTAAGGAGCATAATGAACTCCTCTCCAAGCAGTTCCTGCTGGGATGTTATCGCTGGAATCGCCCCTGCAGCCACCTGCTTGGAGCGGAACCACCTACTAGGAACATCAAGAGGTCTTTCCTCAATTACGTTGACGACATCGAACAGTACACCGACTGGACGCAACAAACTTCCGAAAGGTACTGACCGCCATTCACAGTGGAGCTATCAACACCTTCACTGACTCCCTTCCAGTGAATGGCTATCTTGCAGTCAAAACACCACCCATTGCAGACGAAGATCTCGAGTTGCCGCGAGAAACGCAGCTTCGTTATGGATATTGTAGTAGGTTAAACTCCTACTTGTCCAGAATAGACCCCGACATATCCAACATATGTCCTGCGTGCAATGAGTTTCCGCATGATACTGACCACCTCTTTGCATGCCCCGCCAACCCCTCATCTAACACCCATTGGTCCGACCCCATCCAAACAGCACGTTTAATGGGCCTCCCGCTAGATGACGTCAACGACAACCTAGATAATCCTTATAAGCCTAACGTAGATTAGATATCCGTCAGAACAACAACAACTTAATCAATCTCCGTTGTAAGCTCAAGAAGCAACTACATAACATGAGCCTAGCTTCTTATGTAAATTTCCGGTTCTGCGACATGGAACCTGAAACTGCAGGACGCCTGATAATTGATTGCACAGCATCAACAGACGCAGAACAAAGGCCTTTGGATCCATGTTTCCAATTAGGGATCACATCGCCTCAATAGCACCTAGCAGTATATAAAAAATCATTATTGTGCTGGGATTAAGTGAGTCGTTATGACTTAGGACACGGCATATTGCACTTTAGGTCGTGGTGAAAACCTCATTCATTTATTTTCTCGGAGTTTATGACGCTTAGCAATGTAGTGGTGACGGAAAGTATGCTGGTGGTGTGCTAGACTCAAGTAGTGAGTGAATGTCGGATGCAGCGTGGCCTGAAGTGACTTCACTACTAGGGAAAGAAAAGTTATCGGGCGATACGACTCCCTTCTGTTGTCGGGTTTCCCAGATTTCAGTAGGGTTCAATGTGAACTGCCGGCTAAAATAGATAGCTCGCGCCGGTGTAGAGGTTACAAGGCTTCAGATGTCCGCTTATACTGGTTTACCATTTGACGAACCTTCAAATTAAGATTCCTTATTCAGGGATCATAGGGATCGGGATGACGTATCGTATTGCTCTCATAAGCTAAAACAGTTGCTTCAGCTGGGAAATTGGAGCGGAAATCTACGATTCTTCCAGCCGGAATGAAGCGAACGGTAGAAGCTGCGATTACCTTCATTCGCCAACGGCTGCTTTCGGAGGAATAGGTAATACAGTGAAGGTACTCTCGAAAAAATCTTTGAAAAAAGGTACGGTTGTCCACAGAAATGCAGTTGGAAGGTTTCTCGTACCTTAATATTTCGATGTAAAAACCCCAAATTGAGAAAAATTAACCAAAGGACCCCGCAGGGTGGTGTCTTCTCCCCGTTGCTATTTAACATCTCGAAACTACCGCAAACACCAGGTGGTTTGACGCATTGCCAGCACTAGTCAGATAGATCCGGAAGAACGCTGCTGCTAGGAGTTGCTCTCACCGATTCAAGCAGGGTTAGCTGGCCGATAAAACGGCCTTTGGCCCGATAAAAATCGGTCAACTCAGGTAACATAGAACGGACTGTCGTGGAAATATGGTATTCGTCTGTGGGTTTAGAGCGATAACCGGTTTACTATGTTACAACCACAATGAAAATATTCACAAAAACTTGGCTTTGCATGGGTTAAGAACCTATTTATCGAAGTCTTAATATATGAAAAGTGCATTATACCTTATACAAATATATATATGTGCAAAAATGTTTTATCTCTTCTTTTTTATGTTTGAATTTTTTGGGTACACACTCTGTTTGTATATTTGATTGGTGTTATCTCAGACATAACGTCATACATATGTCATTTAATTTTTTGTTCCGTTATTTTCGAAATGTAAGTGTGCCAATAATATTTTATACTTAACAAGAGGACCCGTCCATACTCTACTATGGCGGATATACATACTTATGTTTATATATTTAAAAATTTATATCTTTAAAAGATGCGTATACACTTTTGGCAACTGGATATGTGATATATCATTTTGGGTAAAGCAACTTGTGTGAGTTTACAAAAAATTAATCGAAAAGCATTTTGTGTGTTAATAAAGCATTGCTTTTTGGGTGGAAACATATTGTTAAAAAATGCAGTTGAATTTGGGTTCTGCATCAGGGAAATCAACCGTTGAAAAGAGCTAAGTTAGAAAGAGGCGAAATTAGCAACGAGGACAATGACGGCAGTGAACACCCTTAAGAGACGAAAGCTCTGTGCATAGTGGATGTCGCGAAAGTTCGGAACCCAAAAAAAAAACAACGAATTGCAGATTCTGAAGGGTGTTTGAGTGCTCTTTAATCGTAATAAAACCGGATTGTCGGTGTGTGACAATAGAAACATGGCCCTATTATTTCACACTGGAGTCCAATCAACAGTCAGCCTAGTGGACTGCACATGATGAACCGGTCCTCAAGCGTCGAATTTTATTAACTTTTAACATAAACAGATAAAAAGTGTTCTATGTCCGTCCACTGGTTCCAAGTTATCTCCCCACCAATTTTCAGCCAGCAGTTCAGCCGTTCTTGCGATATAAATAGTGTAACTAACATGACATTCTTTTATAGATTATTATACTGTGTGCACGATATCATTCTTTTGATACTTTTGACAAAATACTACGTGGATTCTCTGGCAGAAGAAAAACAAACCGCTGGCCCATGGCATTATTTTATTATATGCGAGATTTTGCTGGACTTGCAGAGCTTAGGCTGTTATTGTTGTTGTTGTTATAACGGGTACCTAGTCCCCGTTGAGATGGTAAGGGTTAGCCAATTTGTTGTCGACGTCATCTACCGGAAGGCTCAAATGGTGTTAGATGAATGGGGTTTGTGGGGCCTGCAAAGAGGTGACCAGTGTTATGTGGAGACTCATTGCACACAGGACATATATTGGATATGTCGGGGTCCATTCTGGATAAGTAGGACTTTAACCTGCTACAGTATCCAAAACGAAGCTGCGCAAGGATTCCTGCGAAAACATCCCAGCAGGAATTGCCATTATGCTTTTTAACTGGAGACATCAAGAGGCATCCTGTCGTAATCCGGCGTCTGCAGCTTTTTCATCTGCGTTCTATATTAGTGCGGCGTAGTTGAGGACAAGACGGCCGTTTGCCTCGTAAGCTGCCAACAACGTTTCTTTGTTGTTTCCCCCATGTGCTGTCTGTTTATTTTTTTTAGAAATTAGTGTTTTTGTTATAGTATCGGGGGAGGTCGAGTTACTTAACATATAAACCCATCTTTCCCCTGATTAAAAAAAAAAGCACGTTGAATTAGGTTGGTCACTTGTATAAAATGAGTACTACTCATATTTATTTTTTTAAATAAAATACTGAAATTCTACTAAATTATTCTAGACGGGTGGTATATAGATGATATAAGTGTGCTCTATCGGAGCCGGTGTGAAAATTGGACAATGGGCGTGGCACCGCCCACTTTTTGATGAAATCCTATATCTCCGAACCCGACGAACCGATTTCGACTAAATTTAGTTTATGATATTCTTTTAATATTTCTATGACACAGTGTGAAAATGAGCGAAATCGGACTACAATCACGACTACTTCCCATATAACACAATTTAAAATTCCATTTGATTCTTTCACTTTCCAGCCCACAAATAAAGAATTAATTAATATAACGGAATACAATTTTGCGGTAATAATTCCCTTAAAGTACGCCACCTCTTTATCAAAAGTTGTCCAAATCCACCCAAAACTGTTCAAGCCTCTAAGTACCGAATATGTGGACCCCGGTACCTATAGTTGACTTTTGATCGAAAATATCGTTGATGTGTGATATATGAAATTGAAGTTCACACAGAATCCTTTTCTGTAATAGTATTTCTTTGTATCAAAAATGGGTTGAATCGGTTCAACACTTCCCTGAGCCATCATATACCTAATATAAAGATTTTCGAACTTCTAGATCACTTTACGCTGGGTTTATCGGCCAATATTTGAATCATCTCAATGAAATTTGCAGAACGTGTTTTATTCATAACAGTGTATCTTTACGTCTAAACTAGATACAATTCCGCGAAAACTTGGCCCTGCCCCATATGATTGGTGATTGGATGTAAGGTACCTTAATGAAACCGAGGGAACATTCTTTTCAGTATGTGGCATATTAGTAATGCACAAAAATAGACAAAATCTGGACGATACTACCCCCTTTTCAAATATATTCAATATAAAATGTTCCGTTGCACCCGAACTTAGCCCTTCCTTACTTGTTTTATGTTAATATATGCATTTTATATTCAATCATATTTAAAGTGATTTAATGAAAGAAAATATTTTTATTCATTTTTTGTCCGGTTTTTGAAACCAAATGCTCCTATGTGCGGCGGTGTGAAACCTGCAAAACTGTTAAGATCGATAATAAAACAACAGCAGTTTGTAACATTGCCTTATTCCGACACGCACCAAACACTATATAAGGACGTGTGAAAAGTGCTATTTCGCAATTTTCATATTTTGCAATAAAAATACCTTTGCTTCTAGCAATAAACACAAGTTTCATTAAATTATTTGCATACCCAAGCGAAATATTGGCGTTTCTATAAAAAAAAACGTCTTAAAAGTATAAATTTCCATAAAAAATACATTATTGGGCACTGAGTCAAGAGATTAAGTTGTATAGCTATATCACGGTTCTGAGATTAAAAATCCTTCTAATTATGGTTCCATGAAGCGCAGAGGCAGAACACCAACCATCGATCGATCTATCGAAACGACACATAAAGCGCTTAGCGGTGGATGCAGGGATGAACATTGGAGAAATTGAACATCATATAGATCTGAAATTAACGAGAAGTCGTATCGTTCAAATTATCCATGAGAATGTAGACGTAGAATACACATCTATGATACCTTTATCAGAGCTTTTGCCTCGACATTTAGATGCGAGTTTGGCGTTCGCTCATAAGAACCAATTTTAGGATGCAGAGTGCAAAAACGTTGTTTAGCGACGCAAAGAAATTTGAAGAAATATTGGCGGCAAGTGAACCAACAAAGATGCACCGCCGTGTTCGATGGAGGATCGATTATGGTTTGGACTGGATTTTGCTTTGAAGAAGAGATTCCAACATGCTTCATTTCGACTAAAATGAACGTAAAAATGTATGCTGACTTATTGAATGATCAACTAATCGAATTTGTGGGACAGATTTAAGGCGATAACTGGAATTTTCAGCAATTCTCCAATTCATAGTGAACAACTGTACGTGCTTCATTTAGGTCTTCGGTTTCTTTATCAGATAAGTCCTCAGTAACATTTTCGTTAGTGATAACGTCAATATTATTGTCTTCTCTATTAACAATTACGTCGATTAACAAGAAGTTATGCGAATGAGGATTTCTATTTAAAAACTTTATCAAAGCCGATAACGTCGCTATGGAAATATCGTGGTCCATAGATATGGCTCGGGCTTAATAAAATAAAGAGCGTCGAAACTATCAATTGTTTTCGAAAGTTTGTTCATTGAAATATCTTCCACCTCTTGTCAAAATATGTACGATAATATTGCATCTGTGGTGACATTTGAAATTCTGTATAATGCCTTGATCAAGGGGGTAACACAAAATTGCATTAGCATTAAAAAGATTGAGTTGATGTTATTAAGTTAAATGTCTTGAAAGCGATTTAAATTGTAAACGTTTTGCAACGGATTTTTAATTTTTGTTATTTTGATGGTAAAGCTACAAATTATCTGCAAATTTTTACATATGGTGTGTCTATGTAATAAGCCTCGGAAGAGAAACCACCCTTTTGATGATGACCATAGCAAACGCATTAAGGATAACGATTTAAGGGCATCCACCTGGAATGCCGGGTCCCTTAATTACGAAGACGCCACTGCCAGCTGGTTGATGTCCTCGTTACACTGAAGGCTGACATCACCGCCGTTCAAGAATTGCGATGGACGGGACAAGCACTAAGGCGACATTTGCTCCAGTGGCCATATAAAGGAGCGCAAGTTTGGTGTGGGATTCGTGGTGGGAGAGAGACTTCGTCGCCCAGTACTGTCATTTACCCCGGTGGATGAACGTCTAACCACACTCTGCATAAAAGCGAAGTTCTTCAACATAGCGCTGATTTGCTCTCGCGTCCCGCCGGAAGAGAAGGACAAGCGCTTGGAGCGCACTTTACGCCAGGGTGAGCACAGAAGGTATCTTTGGCACAACAGTTGGTAAGTTCAGCCTCCACGCAGAAACATCCTCAAATGGTTTGTAGCTGATCGACTTCGACGGGGCCCGAAATATGGTTATCTGTAGTACTAGATTCCAGCGAAGAAAAATTCATTAAGCTACCTGGCTGGCTCTGGAGAGAAAAGCCACCAACCAGATCGATCATGTTGTGATAGACGGAAGACACGTCTCCAGTGTTTTAAACGTGCGTACGCTCCGAGGTCCTCGACTCGGACCACTATCTTGTTGCACCCGCCTCTGTGCAGTAAAAAGCTACGTCAACAAACTTAAGGAATGTTCGACGTCGAGAAGCTGCAATCACAACAGACAGCCGAAGGATTTTCTACATGACCTACACTCCTGCTCTCTGCAAGAACTCGTCAACATCTCGGTTAAAGGAACTGTGAAACGTCATATCGAATTTCTTACGTAAAGCTGCAAACAAAACCATTGGTTTTCGGAAAATGCAAAAGAACAGTTAGTACGGAGGAGTGCTGTGTTTTAGCATAGAGAAAACAGACTGCAACGTTACGATTGACCACAACACGCTCGAGACCGAGAGTTGAAGTGGAAGCGAGACGCATTTGCAGACAGAAAAAGACAGAGGCCGAAATGCGTGAGTGTGAAGATCTTCACAAACTGGCCGATACGGGTAATGTTCGAAAATTCTACGAAAAGATGCGGCGACTAACAAAAGGTTTCAAGACCGGAACATACTCTTGTAGAGCCCCCAGAGGTGATCTAGTAACCGATGCTCAGAGCATACTAAAATTATGATGGAACACTTCTCCAGCCTGCTGAATGGCAGTGAAAGTCCAACGTCAAGAGAAAGCGAACCCGATTCCCCAATCGATTACGACGGAGCAGACGTTCCATTGCCCGACCAAGAAGAAGTTCGAATAGCAATTGTCCGTCTGAAGAACAACAAAGCGGCACGGGCCGACGGATTGCCGACCGAGCTATTCAAACACGGCGGCGAAGAACTGATAAGGAGCATGCATCAGCTTCTTTGTAAAACATGGTCGGACGAAAGCATGCCCAACGATTGGAGTTTAAGTGTTTCTGGCTCAATCCACAAAAGAGAAGACAACACAATCTGCGCCAACTACAATGGGATAAGTCTCCTAAATATCGCATATAAGGTTCTATCGAGCGTATTGTATGAAGGATTAAAGCCCACCGTCAACAAACTGATTGGATCTTATCAGTGTAGCTTTAGACCTGAAAAATCACCTCTCCGTCGACTTCAAAGCTGCTTTCGACAGCACGAAATGGAACTGCCTTTATGCGATGAAACGATGTCTGAATTTGGTATACCCACGAAACTAATACGGCTGTGTAAGCTGACGTTAAGAAATACTAAAAGCTCCGTCAGGATCGGGAAGGACCTCTCCGAGCTGTTCGATACCAAAAAAATGGTATAAGGCAAGGCGACTTTCGTGCGAGTTCTTCAATCTGTTATCTGTTATTGGAGAAAATTTGATTTATTTACTTATTTTTAATATGACCTGCAAATAAATTTACAGACATACTAGAAAAACAAAGAGAAAATAATTTGAGCTGCGGTACTAAATAGAGAAGGTACTATCTTCTATAAGAGTGTAAAACTACTGGCGTACGCCGATAACATCGATATCATTGGCCTTAACAAATGCGTCGTTAGTTCTGCTTTCTCCAGAATGGATGCCTGATGAGTCGACGTTACGAGTTTTCGAGAGAAATGTTCTGCGGAAGATTTATGGTCCTTTGCGCATTGGCCACGGCGAATACCGCATTCGATGGAACGATGAGCTGTATGAGATATACGACGACATTGACATAGTTCAGCGAATTAAAAGACATCGGCTACGCTGGCTAGGTCATGTCGTCCGAATGGACGAAAACACTCCAGCTTTGAAAGTTTACGACGCAGTACCCGGGGAAAGCAGAGGATGAGGAAGGCCTCCATTCTGTTCGAAAGACCAGGTGGAGAAGAACCTGGGTTCGCTTGGCATCTCCAATTGGCTCCACATAGCAAAAAGAAGAAACAACTGGAGCGCTGTTGTTAACTCGACAATACACCCGCGTAAGCGGTGTCTACGCCAGTAAAGAGGAAGATGAGTGTATGCACTTATATTACTCCTATATAGATTCCGGCTGCTCTTACTTTCATTATGGATCTTCCTTGAAGACAAATAAGAATTTTGCATCCGCTTTTAGAGGGTTTTTATTGTTTTTTTTTAACTTTTTATAATTTTCTTTTTGTAATTCAATTTACTTGTCCGCTATCGAGAGATCCGCGGCCGCTTATGAAAGGTAACGAAAATAATAATTTAAAAAAATGTAGACGTCTGGTTTTTAGAGTGGAATTTGTTCTACAAACTTAACGAAAAACTTGGTTCCAGAATTTTCGCAAGATTAAGGGAGGGGTTCTATTATTGGAGGTGTTCGCATTTAGAGGTGTCAGTGTACATATTCTTTATATGGAGGACCCTCGCTGTCACCCCATACCCATGTCGAAAGTGGGAAATAAACCATATTTTGTCGAACTTCGCAAGGCAATGTTAATAGATAATTGTGATAACAGTAAGTATTATTTTAAATTTGATAAAGAATCGATTGCGAGAGAAGTTTGTCCATGATCACTGAATGAGTCAATATCAGTGAGGAAAATGCATAAAACGTAAAAGGTGGAAAGGTCAGACCCATTAAAACATTAAAAACTATAGAGAAAAATTTAAAAACTGTGATAGAACATCAGCAGGTCAAACAGCTGATGAAATATTTTGAGAATAATGAACTTTCTTCGATATTTCAATCGGGCATTAGCATGCTTCGCTAATGTGAAACAGCAATAAATTATGTTATTGATTATGTTTGTGGGAGCTTAAAAATATAGTGAGAGAAGACACCACCCTGCGAAACCCAGTATTTAATTCTCTTTTATTCGGTATGTTAACTTCGAAAAAAGGCTGGTATTTAACATAACATCCTCTGAATTCTGGAATAAAACGGGTTTAGGTTGATAAAGTTGGTTCCACAAATTTGTATGATATTCGCAATTAAACGTAAAAAATTCAACAATTTAAAGTATGCATTTTTTCAATTTATACCGAATTTTCCATTTTATATTCACTGACACTATTTTATTGTTCCATAACATTTCATATACAGTGCACAAATAGCTTTAAATGAAAATTAGTTTATCTTCGAGATACAGTACAATAACAAAATTGACGCGTGGAAACATATACAACGGATAAAAGAAGTATTTTGCATAACCCTTCCATTCCTTTTATGCAGATCAAACAAAAAATATGCGTTTCGGCGAAATTTTGTACTCACAAAAGTATTTTGCTTTCGTTTTCAATTCTGCTAATTTGAATTTGTTTGGTTTTCTATTTTTCTATAATATTATGGTTGCTATTGCATATTGGAATGGAATTTAGTTTTAGTTGCATTCATTTCGATTGTGATCTTGGTTTTGTGCGCATTAAAAATGCCTAAAATAATTATTTTGCACCCTCACAATGAAGGTAGATCTACAAAAAATATATTAGTGATATGTTTAATCGATGTCGTCAAACTATAGGAAATATGGCAAAAAGTGTAAAGAGCGCGGTAACCAAAGTTACTGATAGTAAGGGAAGAGTGTAAAATATTACAGGAAAATCGTGAAAACCCACATTTATCAGCCCCAAAAATAAACGATGAACTGAGAGCTGCGTTTCGTACCAAAATGTCAGATGAAACAGTATGGGACTGCACGTCAGTTCATGGAGTCGGAAATCTCGTTTTAATAGACATGTCAATGGATAAGCATCTTTATTTATCCATTATCAAAGAAAATTTACATTCCAGTGCTGAAAAAATTGACATGTCAAAAAATTGGTTTTTATTTTAACAATGACCCGAAACATACAGCCCACGACGTTAAAATGCGAGTTCCCTTCAACGCAAAACATCTGCCAACACCGCAACAAAGTCCCGACATTAATAAAATTGAAAATCTTTGGGCCCATCTAGAAAAAAATACGGAATCACCAAATTTCATCAAAAAGTGTGCTTAAAAGAGCTTTAAAAGAGAAATGGGACAAGATACGCCCCGACTTTTGCCGAAAGGCTTTGATACGAAATGCTAAATAAAGTTTAGTTATAATATTATTTGGGGTATATTTTAGAATAGCATCCCGCTTATATTCGATATGACCCAAAAACGAAAAGCTACTGTCGAAATTACTGAAATAATGCATTGTTCCCAAAAAATGGTTTATAATGCACTTTATGCAACAAAAAAAAAAAATACCCATCTTGTGTCAAAAATGAAATACCAAGAAAATCAACACCACGTAAAACTGATATTAGAGCAAAGTCCATCATTTTAAGTCACCCAGAGAAAATACAGGGTTTGTCCGGAAAGTAATAGGACTGATTTTCTTCCGCCGCGACTATACTTCGGAGCGTGCGCGCACCGACTGGGTTCGGTTGAGGGCGTTCCCAGCTAACGACCGAGCGGCTGGTGAGGTCAATTGTCTACGAGCACCCGGGAGTCAGGACAAACATTTTTGCGCGACGCCTTTCTGTGGGTGCTGCAAGGTGAAAATGCAGCATTTGTTGGAGCAGAGGTACGCGATTAAATTCTGGGTGAAACTCGGTAAATCTGCGACGGAGACGTTTGATATGGTATCCAGATTTTGTTTTAACAAGAAGTAGTGTGTTTCGGTGCCACCAGGCTTTTTTGGAGGGCCGGGAAGAAGTCGCTGATGAATACCGGAAGAATGAGCAAATGAAAAGTGAAAACGATGCTTATTGTCTTTTTTAATATCAAAGGCATCGTTCACCACGAATTTGTTTCTCCTGGACAAACCGTCAAAGCCAATTTTTACGAGGAAGTCCTCAAGAGAATCAAACGAAATGTAATTTGGCACCGACATAACATCACAGATGAATTGAAGTTGCACCACAACGCCCCGGCTCACTTACCTAGCTAAGGTCGGCATCTAACGCTTCCGCAGCCACCTTACAGCCCAGATGTGAACACCCTCCCTCCAGGTATTTTTTTGTTTCTTTGTCGAAAGGCCCATGTTTATGAGACGACAGAGGGGATCCAAGCGGCATGCACCTCGGCCCTTAAGGCTATTCCGGAAAATGCCAACGTGAGGTCTTCAATGCTTGGAAATTTGGAAAGTTTTTAAAGAATGGGGATGTTCGAGTCTCAATCACTGCGGCAATTTTGCAAAGCATCATATTCGACGCAAAAATGTAGCAACTTTTGCAAATGTCAAACGTTCGAGCAACTCAAATTTTGACATTTCTTGCGCGCAAAAGTGACAAAATCTGCATCAACAAAATTTATGACGGAAAAATGAGGCAAGCAAAATCGCTCTTGCTTGCTCGAACATCCCCAATTACAACGATTGATTTTCAATAAATTTTTTAAAATCGACTCAGCCCTATTATTTTCCGGACAAACCCAGTATAGCAGAAGTTAATGACGTATATAGTGTGGACGTGTTCAAAAAACTTGTAGGAAGACGTCTCAACGGAGCTGAACTTTTTAGACGAATTAGAAGGAATAAACTACTTCTGTCAAAACGCCAAATAAAAATTCAACTGGTATTTGCAAAGGCCCACAGAAACAAGCCAGCACAATTTTGGAGGAACGTGCTTTGGAACGACGAAATCAAGATAAATACAATGGGTCTAGATGGAAAAACATCCATCATCCACAAAATCAAGCCCGTAACACAAACAAAGTGTATCAAAAAAAAATATTAAGCACGGCGGTGACAGTAGCTCTGAAGCTCGTTTCCATGGCATGGCTAGGGGCCAATTGTTCAAATAAATAGTAAAATGGCCGGTTTCAGTATTTGGATATACTAAAAAATAAAATGGAGCCATTTGTTTTAGAATCCATGGTCATAAACCGGACTTTTATGCAAGAAAATAATCCAAAGCACACCGCAAAGGTAGTAAAACATTGCCTCAACAATGAAAAAATTAGATCCGGATCTGAATCCAATAGAAAGCGTATGGAATGGTGTCAAGACCACAACAGCAACCAAAAATGTGATAATTTATGGACTGGAGTTGAGGTGGTTTGGTATTCAATCCCAAAGGAACGATGTCAAAAATTGGTAGACAGCATGCAGCGAAGATATAAAGGGATAATTAAAAATGGTGGAGTGAAGTGAGCAATCTTATGCTATTTTGTGATCATTTTTTATAATTTTGTGTACCTTTTTGTAAACCATTTTCATATTGTGCTATTTATGTGTCCCAGCTGCAATAAAGGATACTGATGTTTTCGTATTTAACGAAAATATAATATTTATTGTTTTAGTAATATGAAAGTGAATTATGTAGTTTTTAAATTAAATGCATGCCTCTTTAAATCCGTAAGTGATAAGCGTAAGGAATAAATAAATGTTATTTATTAGATGACCATGTGTGCTTGTTTATGTGTCCATGGCTATATATACAGTGGTGGTCATAACATACTATATTCAACTATGTTACTCTTGTGCTTTCACATTGGACATGATGCAATATCGTTAGCTTTTGTGTGTTAACGGGGTATTCTACTCTAGAATTTTGAAAAATTCGATTTTTGTTTTTCATATATTTAAAGTTTAGGCCCTTAAGAACATATCCTCCAATGGATTTTTAAAAATTAAAATTATTTTAAGAGCTACAGTTACTTTAGTGACGCAGTACCTAGCTCGGGTCGGCCGTATCGAATTTTTTAAACGCGTTTTTCTCGAAACTACTTTTTTCCACTCGGTACCGGCATTATCTCAAGTTCTATACAACCGATTTACTTGAAATTTTGTGTGAACTTTCTTTATATAATCCTTTATCGTTCCTATAAGCATCGTGTCAAAATTTTTGTTTTTAATATTTAAAAAAAATTCAGGAATTTAAAAAAAAGCGTAAAAAATTATTTTTATTTTCTGGTAGTCGCCATTTAAAAAAAAAATTGTTTCGTGTTCCCTGAGGTAGGGACTATAACAGCATCTTTACTGATTAAGAATTTCTTTTGATTTTTTTTTTTCAGACCACCAGGAGAGTCAGGATCAATGTCACCAGGTTGCGCCATTTTTTTACACCTGTCTCTCCCCCCTCTAATTATTTTAACTTTTAATATTTTTTGTAAAATTTTTTTTCTGTATTCTTAAGATATCAATAAAAACACCATAAAAAAATGGATAGTAAAAATATTATTTGCCTCTTTTTACGACACTTTAAAAATTACCTGAAATTCATGCTTCTAGAGTAGAATACCTCCTTAATTCGGGCAAAGCAAGGTGATTTTTGTTTTGTTGAAAATGGTGAGAAGCAAATTTGGCATTGAATTTCGGAAGAGAATTATTTCCGATTTTGAGAAAGAAATGGCACAAAAAATCATTGCTACAAAATTTGATATGCACAAAAGCTCAAATTCGCGAATAACAAAAAAATTCGTTACAACGAAACAAGAAGTTTCTGTTGTACACTGAGGCGATCGCGCACGCAAAACGAGCCAAAGGACAGACAATTGAATTGTCAACTAGCGAAAAAATCTGAAATTGTCCTAACGTACATAATTAAAAATTTAGATCTGCAAATATCCACAAGAAGTGTGCGTGGGCGCCTCTTATAAGCTTCACTAAGAAGTTATCGTCTCGCATACAAACCGAAGGTTTCGATAAAAAGCAAAAGCAACGCCGTTGCGACGACAGTTGGGTTTACGTAACCGGAATAGACCTGGGTTTTTGTCCGGTCAAAGAATTCTGCTGCTACACAACAACAAAATAAATAATAAGACAAGCGCTTGATCTTTGCTAAAGAGTATCTAAGCTGGTCAATTAGTAATTGGAAAACCGTTCTATTCAGTAATGAGTCAAAGTTTAATTTTATAGGCAGTGATGGAATGTCTTATGTGCGAAAGCCAGTAAATAAAAGCTATGATCCTCGTTATTAGAGATCAGTTAAGCGTGGTGGAGGCCATGTAATGTAATGGTGTGGGGCTGCTTTTCTGCTAACGGAGTTGGACTATTATATAATATTAATGGAATTATGAATCCATTCGACTACAAATGTATTTTGAAGAGTGTCATGTTGCCCTATACTGAGTGGGAAATGTCATCGCGTTGGGTCTTCCAAAAGACGGCTAAATTAATCGTCTTGGTTTGAAGCAAATAACGTTAATGTTAACTTGTAGGAGCTGGTTCACAGACGCATAACCTTAAAAATGGCGCTGAATTTTTAATAGACTTCAAGAAACTTGGCAACCCATTCCGATGAAAACCATAAACAATTTTATTACCTTAATGCCGAAGTGATAAAAATCAATGAACCTATCAATGATAAATATTATATTAGTAAAACCTACTTTTTACTATTGTTTTCAAAAAGTTGCTTATGATTTTTCCACGTAATTTAAGAGTTGAGATAAAACGTTAAATAAATGTAAAAAATACCAAATTATAATAATTTCATGTTCAGTCAACAGTCTGCAAAGATATATATATGTCGCCGCTTATGACATATGGTTTTTGAGATATTTGCATTTAAAGTGCAAACATTCAACTATTTAAAGTGCGTGTTTCTCCGTTTTTTGTATTAAATAATGCAAAAATAATTTTTATTCAATATTTAACTTTTTTCAATTATTTGTATTTACAAACGGGTTGCATTCTAACATGTAATCAGTTACCTTATCTACATATGTATTTTACAAAGGAACTAAAAGTAAAGAAAATAATAATAATACCCCAATGTCAGGAAATAAATAACTCATTATTAGTTTCCCGCGTGTACTGATAGAAGAGGTCCTTCAGGTTAAAAATATATACTTATATAGTTGGCGCTGACTTATAGTTTTTGAGATATTTGCATGCAAAGTTCAAAAATCAGCTATTTAAAGTCCGTGTTCATTTGATTTATAATGATTTATACGTATATATTTTCAAATTTTATATCCACTTCACTAATTCTGTTCTACACATTTGTTTTATATTAAATAGTGCAAAAATCACTTTATTCCATATTTAACTTTCGTTGAAATCCATTTACTCATACAATAAGAAAATGTTTGCAAGCAAGCAAGAAATATGTGTTACCACACTTTGTAAACAAATAGAAAAAAAATAGAACGAAGCTAACCCGAAATGGAGTTCAACGCAAAAGAACTGAAGATGCCCAGGTGTTGGACGGACCAGGGTTATTTTTTTGGGGTGTTCATGGTTCATAGCATCCTCCGATTTCGGTGTGAATATGGGTATGTACGGATAGATGAGGGTCCTCCAAATCAGGAAAATATATATACATATATAGTTACCATTGACAAATGGTTTTTGAGATATTTGCATTTTAAGTTCAAAAATGCAACTATTTATTATTGTTTCTTCGATTTATAATACATTTGATACCAATATTTTTAACTTCTGACCTACTCACTCAGTTCTACACATTTGTTTTGTATTAAATTTTGCAAAAATAACTGAAATTCCATATTTAACTTTAGTTGTAATCCATTTATTTATACAATAAGAAAATGGTCGCAAACAAGCAAAAAATTAGTGTTACCATACTATGTAATGGAATAATTTAGGAAAACATTCACCGTCGAACTGTCATCGTAACCGGTTGCTTTTCGCTCTGTGCTTATTGAGTTTGTTAAAACGGTATAACGGTTTGTTCTGCGTTTATATTACGCTCGTGCTTTGTTTGTGAATTAATTTTTTATCGTTTTATATCTTTTCAATCACTTAATTTCTTAATTTGTTAAACTAAAATTCAGCGTTTACTATGGCCCCTGGGGCCACCAAATTAGGGGATAATAGTTTTTCCCTATTATCTCCAATAATGAAAAAGAAAAGAAAAAAACCAAATCCGATCCCGTTAGACCAATTTCCAGAATTACCAGTCTCAAACACGGATGATCCAAAATTTTTGGTCATGTCATCGCTGGACGACAATAAAGCCACTTAATTCGTTATCATGCTTCGCTACGTATAAAGGTATTCAAGCAATCAGTAAGGAAGTAAGTAAAGTTACTGAGCTACGTGATGGTAGCCTACTGCTCTTTGTAAATAACAACAAAACAGCTAGCAAATTTCTTTCTGCAAAAATTTTACCTGGCGGAGGTCATATCAATGTCAAGCTTCATAATACTTTGAATACGGTTAAAGGCACCATATACGCCCCATTCCTGAATAACTTATCAGAAGAAGATATTGTTGATGGTCTTAAGGAGCAGGGTGTTTCTGCTGTACATAAGTTTTCACGAATTGCTGACGGCTCCCGTAATCCTACGGGTGTAGATTTGTATTAACTTTTGATAAATACAAACTTCCTGAAAGAATTGATGTTGCCTGGAGGAACCTCACTGTCCGTCCGTATTACCCTTAATCCTATGCGTTGTAAGCAATGTCAATTAATTGGCCACACAGCAAAATACTGCCGCTGCAATTCAACTTCTTGTGTCTCATGCAACCTCCCTTCCGATCATACCCCACCTACTGAATGTAAGAGAATAATGTAAGGTGCAAATTGCGCTCGGGGCGACCACCCGGCATCATCTAATACTTGCCCTAAATATCAACAATCCAAAGAAATATTAAAAATTAAAAAAACTATTTATAAATGTAGTATGCGTGAAGCTGTTACCAAGTATAAAATTCAATTTTCTCATACAACTTCTAATGCAAACTCTTTTGCCTCTATAGCTAAAATTTCTAACAATACTAATCAAATCAATAATGAAACAACACCTAATAACAAATCCAACAATCCTACCAAAACTAATCTAACAACAACTACAGACATCAATTCATCTAAACAATCCCTTCCAACCCATCCTACCTCCTCTCTGTCACTTCTCCTCCTTCTTCTTTTCCCCTTTATCCATCTCTGACTCTCCTCTCAATATCCTTTCCTCCTATCCTATCACACCCTCCCCCACCCTCTCCCGCTCGCAAGATCCTCTTGCATTACCCCATTTTCCTTCTTACAATGAAGACATTTAGTTTAAATAAAATATTCGTAGCTTAACTTTTTTCTTTTATAAGTTTACATATGATATGATTACACTTCTTCAATGGAACATTAACGGTTATGTTAATAATTATATTAACTTAGAGTTACTTATGGGATCGTACAATCCATCTATTATCCTGTTGAATGAAACTCACCTATCTTATAATGCCTCAGCTTTTACCCCTAGGGCTTATGTGGGATATTTTATTAATCTCCCACATAACACCACCAACAAGCAGGGAGTTGCCATCCTAGTTAAAAGAAATCTACCTCACGTATTACTTCCCATACCCCTTTCAATTTTTTCTTCTGTAGCTATTGAGATCCTCGCCCCCTATAAAATTTCAATCATCTGTGCTTATTCCCCTCCTGATCAATCATTTTCTACTACTGAATTTTTAAATCTTATTCCTTCCGGTTCAAATCCTTTTATCTTGTGTGGTGACTTCAATGCTTGGAGTCCCCTTTGGGGCTCTGCTTCGGCTAACTCCAAGGGACGTAGCATTGAGGATGCCTTACCAAGATCCAACTGCATTGTTTTAAATGATGGTTCCCCCACCCATTTTTCCACTCACTCTACCTTCACTAATATTGATCTTTCCATATGTTCTGCCTCCCTCTCCTCAAAAATATCCTGGTGTTGTATTGATGATCTCCATGGCAGTGATCATTTTCCCATCCTTTCCAAAATATCTACTTCTCGCCCTCATTCATTTTTTAAGCCCAGGATTCGGTTTAAAACTGATTCGGCTGATTGGGATAGGTTTGAAGAAGCCTGTTTTTCGCATTCACGTTATTTCCCCTTTTCTTTCCAATATAAATCAAGAGGCTTCTAGAATCCAAAAATTATACGTTCTGCTTCTAACTATTCTTTTCCCCTTTCTTCTTCTAAACCAGTCAAGCTTGCTCCTCTTTGGTGGAATAATGAGCTTTTTCTGCACTAAGAAATCTGAAACAGATCGCATGGCATCAATTTAAACGTTTACGTTCTAGTGCAAACTTAATAAGCTTACAAAAACCAATGCACTTTTTTCGCCATAAAGCTAAGGCTGCTAAGCATGTTCATTGTTTCAAAAAGAATTTACGAATAATATCACTTCTTCTTCGGATTCTAGAAAAATCTGGACTGATATGAAAAGACTGGCTGGTTTATCACCTTCTTCTCCTATCACTTATTTAAATACTCCTCGGGGCACTCTACTATATCCCAAAGATATAGCCTTAGAGTTTGCCACCCACTTTTCCAATATTTCTTTGGACTCCAATTTCTCTTCTGATTTTTCCTCTAGTAAACTTTTTTTCTCTTTGCTCTTCTTACCTTCCTCCTTCCACCTTATCTCAATCAGCTGAATATTTAGATGCCGATATATCTGAACTTGATTTTAATTTAGGCCCTCTCGTCAGTCAAGGGCAAAACTCCTGGCATTGATAAAATCTCTTACCTTATCATCAAGCACCTTCCTCCATTCCTTATATCCCGTCTAGTCAAACTTTACAATAGTATTTTTCTCAGTGGCAACTACCCTGTCCTCTGGAAGACTAGCGCGATTATTCCTATTTTAAAACCTGGTAAACCTCCTGGTGTGGTCAGCAGTTATCGTCCCATTTCCCTTCTTCCTTGCCTTGGTAAATTGATTGAAAAGATTATTGCTACTAGACTCGCCTGGTATGCTCAATCTAATAATCTCATTTCGCACAACCAAGTTGCGTTCAAGAGGGGGCAGGGTACGTTGGATGCTCTCCTGCACCTTGATCACTTTATCTCTGATACTCTGTCCCACAAAAATCATGTTTCTATTCTTTCTTTAGATTTCCTAAAAGCATTTGACAGGATTGGGATTCATGTAGTGTTAAGACAGCTTAGTAGGTGGAGAGTGGGTTCTCGTATTTTTAACTTTGTCAAATCTTTCCTATCCAACCGTAAATTAAGTGTTATCATATCCAATGTTTCATCCTCTGTTCTACCATTAGATAATGGTACCCCACAAGGGTCACCGCTCTCGGTGATCCTATTTACTATTGCATTTGATGAAATCAGTACCATTCTATCAGATTTTGTTACTATCCGGCATCAGATTTATGCTGATGATTTAATTTTATTCTCAAAACTTCAAATCTGACTTCAGTAACAATTACTTTTCTCTGAAATTTTATTGCGTCTTTCTCGTTGGTCCTCTACTTCAGGCACATCAATATCTTTTCCTAAATCGAAACTTTTTCATATTTGTAAAAAACATCAATGTACTATCCCAACGCTCACATTTGATAATATACAAACATTTTGTGTACAGATAGTATTAAGTTCCTTGGTATTGTATTAGACTCTAAGTATACATTTAAGAAACATTGTCAGTATATAAGAAAAAGACTTTTTGTTAATTTAATATTATTAAATACCTCTCATGTAAGCGCTCACTCATCGGCTCGGCTTTACTGGTCAACGTCACTAAAGCCCTCATCTCATCTGTAATTAATTATGGCTTGGAAATTTATGGACATCATTCTAAGAATCATCTAAAGATGCTTGCTGCGCCCTATCATTCTTCAGTTCGTTGTTCTCTTCGGGAGTGTTTCCAACATCGCCAATTAAAAACATACTGACGGGAAGCTGGCCTACCTTCTCTAAAAGATGCAGTGGAAGATAGCTTAAATAAGCTTTATTCAAAACTCATACTCAGCACGAACTTTTCTATAAAAAAAAAGGACTTTCAATCATCACTTTGCAGAAAGAGGTCTCCTAAAATACCGTCTTCTATTTTTAAAAGTGCTTTGTTTGCTAAAACCAATGAGTTGCCGCTTAAAATATTGCTGCCTTGCAGTAAATATATTCCACCGTGGAAAGTAAATGAATCTTCTTTCATTAGTGATCTTACTTTTCTTCGCAAATCCATCACTCCAAGCACTGTGTATAAATCTCGATTTTTGGAATTATCTGCGCACTTCAAATCTTTTGGTTGGCAGTTTATATATACTGATGGCTCCAAATCGTCGCATACATCTTTTGGTGCTGTAGTTGATGATAACCAACAAAGAATATCGTATGGTTTATTATTTCCATTTTGTTCAATTTTTACCGCTGAAGCTACTGGTATTCTCAAAGCTGTCCAGTATGCCCAACAAAACCTTGGTAAGTTCATCATCTGTACAGATAGTCTATCGTGTTTTCAAGCTTTAAAAAACCGCAGTAACTACAATGACGTCATTATTGGCATTAGATCGCTGTTGTTTTCGTTAGCTCATAGACTAAAAATAATGTGGATACCCGGTCACTCTGGAATCATTGGAAATACTTTTGCGGACTCGGTGGCTAAGGAGGTGTGCATCACTCCAACAACTACATCTGCCTTGTTTGTTAAGAGTGATATAAAACGGCTTATTATTCAACAAAGATCCACTAAATTGGCGCTTGATTGGATGAATTACAGACACCACTACTCTAGAATAAATTCAAATCGTATCAAACCATCCTTTCCGTCATCGCTTTCATCTAATTATATCATTCCATATATCAGACTTCGCATTGGCCACTCCATTATCACACACACGCTCACATACTAAATGGCACTCAGATCAACCAATGCCCATTTTGTGATTCAGATTTAAATCTATTGCATCTTCTGCAACATTGTCCAGCACTTCAAACTCATAGACTGTCAAACTTCAATAATACTGATCCAATAATTTTATTGATGGATCCCTCAAGCAACAACATTTCGAAAATCTACAACTTTTTGAAAGACAGCGACCTTCTTCGACGCATATAACATGACCAGTCGGCCGATAGCCCATGATGCTAGTGCTGCGTATTTTCTTAAGCTTGTATAATAATTGTATTATTATGTAAGCTTTTATAAAATAAAAAAAAAAATTTAGGAAAAAAGAAAAATTATACTGTCAATACAAAACTCATTATCGTGTGATGATGTAAAATCTTTCACAATTTTCATTACCTTGAGAAATCCCGGTGTTGGATCGGTTCGGGTGATAGTATTTGGTTTCTTTATTTCTTTTGTAAAATGTGTACGTTAGGTAACACTGATTATTAGTTAGAATGCAATCCTTTTGTTATTGTGTGAACAAAAATAATTGAACAAAAGTTAAATATTGAACTATTCAATATAAAATATAAGTGCAAAATTCATTATAAATAGGAGAAACACGTATTTTAAATAGTTGAATTTTTAATTGAACTTTAAATGCAAATATCTGAAGGACCTCTTCTATCCGTACATACCCATTTTAACCCCGAAATCGGGGGATGCTATTCTAAATTTTACCCCATGGTTGTTTTGTGTCGAACTTTTTTCGGCACTGGCAGTCTTCGATCGCGCTTCAGAAAAATAATAATAAAGATAAACTGAAAATTTTTTGATTATTTTTAAGACCTCCACTACGTTGGAAGGAACAAGTGGAGAAGGACCTGGGTTCGCTTGGATTATCCAATTGGCGCCACGTAGCGAAAAGTAGGAACGACTGGCGCGCTGTTGTTAACTCGGCTATAATCGCGTAAGCGGTGTATACGCAAGTAAAGAAGAAGCTTAAACTTTCCAAAATGGTGAACGAATAATTAATGATATCGTGCACATATAATAACACTGCTAGACACATACATAATTTGTGACATGCAAATTCTTAGGTGCTTCTAATGTAGTTTGATACCCTAAAGTCAAATCAGAAAACAGAATTTTTCTATCACCCACAGATGTTTTGTAACCTGCGGCTTTAGATTTTACAATACTACTGTGATAATGTGTCAAATTGAAAGGTGAATTAATTTATACTTCGCGTGTTTTTCGAATCGGTAAATTTTTTTTCTGTAAGTTGGTAGTACTGTTAGCGACATCTGTGCTAAATTTCACGTCAAAATATTTTAGATACGCGTCGTTTTGTGAGGCTCTAAAAGTGATCTTCGATTTTTACTATGTCTGAATTTATTGAACAAAGAAATGCGATAATGCATCATCTCATACTGCGTGCGCAACCACTACATTCGCGTGATTTACGTAGGTTGCCATATATATTTCTGGTCTAATAATGTAAATAGGTATATTTATCAACGAAAATGATTTTTTTTTTGTTTTTTTGTCGATTGCTGTTTTGTTTCGGGCTCATACGCATAGATCCATGATTCGTCACCTGTGACGATCTTATAAACGTCTTTTGAAGCACCGCGATCGTATTTTTGCAGCATTTTTTTACACCAATCCACACGAGCCTTTTTTTGAGCGATTGTCAAATTGTGCGGGATCCAACGAGAACAAACCTTTTTTACGGCCAGGTGTTCATGCAATATCGAATGTATGCTGGTTTTTCACAGTGCTTTAGGATGGTGCTTCATAGCCATACAAAGATTTTAGTTCATCGATGCACTCTTGTCGTGATAATCCACGTCGAAAGTTGTGAAAAATGATCGCACGAAAATGTTCACGAGTTAATACCATTTTTTGGCCGAGATGAATTTTTTAATTCCCTGTAAATAAAACAATTCACGATTTAATGACAAAACGTTCTGAGTGATGTTATGCTAAAAAATGTCAAACTTTCCAATGGAAATGTCAGATTGCACCTGGCAACACTTAGTGTTGCCCTAGGCCAGAATATGTATATAGCAGCCTTCGTACCACCGCGTAACTTCTGGCTATTCAGCAAATTCACATGACCACTCCGAGGAGTGGCCAGTATGTCAGGCACTCACTCCGGGGCAATAAAAAGTTACCAGTGAATCTATAGTTGATCGCAAAAAGGTATTACTACCGCATTTGCATACTAAATTGGGTTTAATGAAGAATTTTGTTAAGGCAATGGACAGAAATGAAAGAGTTCTGGTACCTGAAACACAAATTTCCAAGCGTCAGTCAAATAAGAGAACTAATGAAAGATAAAACATTTGAGGAAATGCTCAATGAAACTGAAATACCGGCCTGGAGTGCCTTTAAAAGCGTTGTTAAAATTTTCTAAGAAATGTGAAAGCTGACAATTACAAAAATCTTGTGACTGAACTAGTTACTGCCTATAAAAAATGGGTTGCAACATGTCCCTTAAAATTCACTTTCTGAACTCCCATCTGCATTTTTTCCCCGAAAATTTAGGGGCCGTAAGTGACGAACATGGGGAACGATTCCACTAACACATTTCTGCTATGGAGAAACGGCACCAAGGCAAGTAGAGTGCCAGTTTGCTTGCCGATTACTGCTGGACATTAATAAGGGATACTTCAAAAACAAAATATCGAAAAAAAACATCGACAGTAGCATTCTAAGGTACTCTTTGGTTAATAAAATAATATAACAATAATATATCCATCACTGTGTTTTTTAAACATTTAAGTCCTCATAGCAAAAAAAAAAACCTATAGGAAAGCTGTAGCTGTGTGGCAATTTTTACATAATAAACACTTTGTTCTGTTTATGTCACAAAAAACAAGTGCATTTTGGTTTACCACTGTAATCTACATATATATATGTATAAAGGAAAGTCATGTTAGTTACACTATTTATATCTCAAGAACGGCTGAACCGATTTGGCTAACAATTGGTGGGGAGATAGCTTAGAACCAGTGAAATACTTATAACATACAATAAAATTCCGCGCTTGAGGGCCGGTGCAGTCCACTAGGCTGACTCTTGGTTGGACTCCAGTGGGAAATTATGCAGCCATGTTTCTATTATCACACACCGACGCAATTCGTTTTTATTACGATTAAAGAGCATTTGGATTACGAACTTGCGCGGTTCCCACTTTCTCCCAAATGTCTTTTCAACCGTTGATTTCTCTGGTGAAGAACCCAAATTCAACTACATTTTTTAACAATATTTTTTTAACCCAAAAAGCAATGCTTTAGTACCAAACAAAGTGCTTTTCGATTCATTTTCAAACACAAATTGCTTCACCCAAAATGGTATATCACATTAACTAATAGTTCCGTTCCTCAGCTGCCAAATCATATAGATTGGTATCGTATGTATGTACGGAAGGGTCTACCAACAAGAACGACGTGATGTTGAAATGAAATAAAACACTCAAATCTGGGAAAAATGTGTTATGTTTTTTTTTTGTTATGCTGATAATTTTATGCCACTTATTATTTGAACCAAATGTCGGCCAAAATGATAACCACGGCTCTATGACCCGGTGCAGCAATTCAGCTATAATGATGACTGATGTCTTCATACTCTTCGAGCGTTGCTGGTTGATACTCCCAGAAAAAATAAGTTTCATTTGACTTGGCCATTCCTGAAAATTAACGAGTCGCCAAACTTTACACGCATCTTGTTGGGAATAGAGACCGTCTGCGTCGATTTCCGGGAAAAGTGTCGAGTTTGATGAAGGCTTGGCTTTCATCATTTCCAGCGCCTAATCGGTAAAGCCACGTTGCAAATCCAACCGCAAAATTCGCCATGTTGTCATCGGAGAAAGACTCTTGAGGACGTTAAACCAATTAATTCGGATTGACTTAAAGGCAGCGATATTTCCTTCACTACTTCAAGAAAGTGGCATACTACCGTGAAGATTATAATCATTTTGGAATTTTGCAATTTTGCGTAGAATAGCATTAACCCTTTCGACCCCAGCGTTGCTTTTGGGCAATTTCGGCTGTTTAGCGATTAACTGTAAGCGTTGTCTTTGTTTCGGCCGGCTCATACTTAGTTATTACGGTACTTTTATGTGTATTCTTGGAATTGATTTGCTGAATTTGCTTGATATTCACTTTTGAAGATCATTTAGCAAAGTTATTCCAAAGAGAGTGGGTGTGCGTCGCCAAAAATTGTGTTGCGTAATTCGGAAGAGGCATTAAAGTTGTTAATATACTTTGATAAAAAAAGGGTAAACTGAATATAATTAAGCTAAATTTATGCTTAACTATGCTAAAGGTTAATTTCATTTGTCTTAACTAATAACCATGTGAGTAATTTTCAAAGTTCTAATGTCGCTTGTGGGCAGCCTTGGGCTATTGCGGTAATAAATATATTTGTACTTTGATTTGAGACCGGAAGAGAAAGGATTGACAAATGAATAAATTGAAAAGATCGTAAATTTTGAATGGGATGTTTCTTCTGATGAAGAAAGTGAAAATGAGATGGAATATATCCACAGTGTTAGAGAACACTTTGGATGGGATAATGGAAAAAGGAGGAAGCATAGAGATAGGCCTTTTTGAAAATATGATCAAAGATGAACGTAAGAAGGAATCTTGTGAATGTACACATTTGTGCCCACAAGCAACTTCCAGTAGCGCCCAAACCGATGGGCGTGGCGACTCAAAATGTTTACCAAAAACATTTTTAAATTAATACAAAACCATTAATATTAAAAAAATTTTAATTTTGCGGGGAAAAAGTTGGGGTCGAAAGGGTTAAAGCGAGCGTATTTTGCGCGAAGAACTCTTAGAGTAGCCTCTAGGGAACGAAATTTCTCGTAATAATCTCAGTAAATTTCCGAGTGGTGTACCAAACTGTATTGAACACACTGACAAAATTTGACCCAAATTCGTAAATAATGGCCGTCACGTCAATTACGTTATTGTTGTTACTGTAACCAAAACTTTTTTTTATGAACTTAGATATAAAGTAAGTATGTTACCTCTTCTCATTGCAAATAAAGTCACAAAATGGAGGTTGGTGTAATCTTGTATTCTACAATTCGTGCTGTGAATCATCCGTTTTTCGTCGAATTGCCATTGACGCGGCTAAGGACAGTCTCGAAGAGTAACACCTTTGTCAGCAAATCAATATTGTGTAAAAAATATAAACAGCTAATTTGTTATTGTACAGTATGGTGTGACACCCCCCCATCTATGAACGAGTCGGTATTTTCGGTCGTTTTAATATCATAACTAAAAATTTGAAAGTTCATTTCGGCAATTCCTGTAAGAGCTGCCAAGTACCCGGAAATTCGTTGTCAAAACTTATTGAATATTTTTAAGATTTTCATCAAAATATATTATTGCACATTAATTTTTACGTCATATCCATTGCGAATTCACTAGCCGGCATTTATGAAAATTGTAACTTCAGTAAAACGCAATAAATAGCTCTATAATTGCGGAAGCAAGCTTAAAAAGACACCTTTTCGTAATTTCCACGAGGATTATTAAAATACTACAATGTTCGAATAACTGTGGTTGAATATATTTTTTTTAAGTTCGAAGAATGAATTTACTATCGATCGTCATTCTTTCTAAAGTCGGTTATCTCCTAATTTACTTTTATATGTGCAGTATTTATATTCACAAGAAACTCGTTCCGCTTAAATTGACGAAGGAGATTATGATTAGTTTATCATATCGTATCATATAGGTATACAGCAATGTTAAAAATTCAAATCAGCGAGTGAATTGGCGTTCAAATGAACGAGTGTTCGAATAAACAAATGTTCTAATAAATGAGTTTCTAGTGTAATAATCTGAAGTCCTTATCAGAAATGAAGATATCCTTATTTTATGTATATTTATAAACATATACATTAAATCGGCAAATTCTTGAAATGAGTCGGCATTTCATAGGGACTCACCCCCCCATGATCTGGATCCTCGCGACGCCCCTGTGTCTGGCGAATGAACACATTCGCTCAACTTTTTTGTAGCCATACTAAAATAATTGAGAAATGTCAAACGAGTTCATCCGAAATTGACTTTTTTGGCATATTAAAACTGAATATTGTGTGTTTTGAAATTTTACGGTGATTTTAAAAAGCTGAATAAAAATGTTTTACAACGTGGATTTATATTTTGAAAATAATTATGATGAAGGGACAACAAACAAGTTACTTAGGCACCGACGGTTCATCAGGGATCACTCCAATCCCATGGAATTTTCTTCGGTATTGTAAGTATTTATTGCTATAAAAGTGCATAAAGAAATATCACTTCACATAAGTTTTTATAAACAGATTTAAAGAAAACTTTCGGTTTAGCAAGGATGCATTTATGTATGTGCTAGACAGCGTAAAGGAAAAATGTCCGATTAACCGACGATAGTATTGGAGGGCCGATATTGTTTAACTCAGAAGCAATAACTTCCCACAACTCCATTCTATTTTTTTTTGTTTTGTGGAAACAAACGGCGCCATTCCTCTGACTAACTCAGGATTTCCTTCCAGCAACCTCACCATTACCTCAAATTGCTTTTGAGTAGTTCGTTTTATTCTAAAAATAATTAAATTTGTAATGAATTAAATACAATAAATAAATTTTTAAAATTTTACTAACGCTTTCTCCATTTTTAATTAGATTCTCGAATCAAATAAACGTTCGCCAAATTTTGACAGTTGAGGCGAAACGAATTTTATAAATTCGCAAGTGGCAATACCAAATAATTTTCGCTAGTTCTTTCGCCACTTCGTCGCGAATTTACTATGCGCTCGCTGCTCACAATTCGAAATAGCGAAATTCGCCTAAAATTTCATTCGCTTCACTGGTGACAATACCAGCATAAATAAAAAAAAAATTATAACAGAAAATGTTAAATTTACACAGAACATATTATTTCACATTTAGCTAAACTAAAACACACTGACAAGGGCGAGTAAAAACTGAAACGTTTAAGAACAATGTACAATACCAAGCAAAATATATCTCTCTTTGTTAGTTTTTTTGACATTCAGTTCGTACAGATTTGGATTTCCCGTTACATTTGTGATAAACCCGACGTGTAGGGGCTCAACTGAAATGCATTTACGGTATTTCCCAACCTTCATGAGAGATGTCAACTAGGGTTGGCAGAAGCCGCATATGTGCGGCGACCAAGAGCTACCACCTCCTAATCCAAGGTGTTATGCGACTATGTAAACTATGGCCCATTGATGATTTGCAGACAGGGCCGCCTTGGAAAGTTACGGTGGCCTTACCGCGTCATGGGGCTCAGCGCAGCGGACCTTTATGTTCCCCATTAAAAGAATAGACCAGTAGGCCTATTTATATGGGCCAATGGTTGCAGGAGGATGGAGTCATGTGCAGAACTTCACGCAAGTGAGGAAAGTTCTCTAATCGCCATTCACTTGGGAGTGGCCAGAAATGATTATTTTACATATGGCTCAAGCAGCTCACGACTTTCGGTCTTTGACCAAGTATCCTCTGGGTAGCCTATGAACGTCCGTTTGAAGGCGAGCTAAAGTGAGAAGGCGAAACATCCCCTGCATAGGGTTGTGCGCTGGGTTTGGGACCCGCCACGTAAAAAAGCCTACCCCAATGAAAAACGACAAACAGCCTCAGATGAGAAACCCCTCTTTTGATGACGACCATGGCAACGAAATAAGGACTACGATTTGAGGGCATGCACCTGGAATGTCCGGACCCTTAATTGGGAAGGTGCCGCTGTCCAGCTGGTTGATGGAAATGCGATGGACGGGACAAGGACAGAGACGAGTAGGTCCTTGTGGCATTGACTACAGTGGCCATATAAAGGAGCGCAAATTTGGTGTGGGATTCGTGGTGGGAGAGAGACTCCGTCGCCGAGCACTGTCAATCACCCCGGTGGATGAACGTCTAGCCACAATCCTCATCAAAGCAAAGTTCTTCAACATAGCGCTGATTCGCACCCACGCCCACCCCAGGGAAAGGACGATGTGACCAAAGACGACTTCTATGAGCACTTGGAGCGCACTTATGAGAGCTGCCCCCGCCAACGATGTCAAAATCGTTCTTGGCGACTTTAACGCCAGGGTAAGCAAAGAAGGTATCTTTGGCACTACAGTCGGTAAATTCAGCCTCCACGAGGAAACATCCCCAAATGGATCGAGGGTGATCGACTTCGCCGGGGCCCGAAATATGGTTATATGTAGTACTAGATTCCAGCATAAGAAAATTCATCAAGCTACCTGACTGTCTCCGGATCGAAAAACCACCAACCAGGTCGATCATGTTGTGATAGAAGGAAGACACGTCTCCAGTGTTCTAGACGTGCGGACGCTCCGAGGTCCTAACATCGACTCTGACCACTATGTTGTTGCAGCTAAGATTCGCATCCGCCTCTGTGCAGCAAAAAGCTACGTCAGCAAACACAAGGAAGGTTCGACGGCGAGAAGCTGCAATCACAACAGACAGACCAACGATTTTCTACTCGACTTGCACTCCAGCTCTCTGAGAGCACTCGTCAACAACTCGGTATAAGCTAACTGTGGGACGGCATTTCAAACTCCTTACGTACACCTGCAACCGAAACCATTGGTTATCGTAAAGTGCAAAAGAACAGCTGGTACGACGAGGACTGCCGTGTTGCAGCGGAGAGAAAACAGGCTGCTTAGCTCGCAACGTTACGATCGACCACAACACGTGCGGTATGGGATAGATACCGAGAGCGGAAGACTGAAGCGAGAAGCATTTGCAGACAGAAGAAGAAAGAGGCCGAAATGCGTGAGTACGAAAAGCTTGATACGCTGGCCGACAGGGGTAATGCTCGAAAATTCTACGAAAAACTGCGGCGGCTTACAGAAGGTTTCAAAACCGGAGCATACTCTTGTAGGACCCCCAAAGGTGATCTAGTCACCGATCCCCAGAGCATATTTAATTTATGGAGGGAACACTTCTCCAGCCTGCTGAATGGCAGCGAAAGTACAACGCCAGGAGAAGGCGAAGCCGATTCCCCAATCGATGACGATGGAGCAGACGTTCCATTGCCCGACCATGAAGAAGTTCGAATAGCAATTACCCGTCTAAAGAACAACAACGCGGCGGGGGCGATGGATTGCCGGCCGAGCTATTCAAACACGGCGGCGAAAAACTGATTAGGATCATGCATCAGCTTCTTTGTAAAATATGGTCGGACGAAAGCATGCCCAACGATTGGAATTTAAGTGTGCTATGCCCAATCCATAAAAAAGGAGACCCCACAATCTGCGCCAACTACCGTGGGATTAGCCTCCTCAACATCGCATATAAGGTTCTAGCGAGCGTGTTGTGTGAAAGATTAAAGTCCACCGTCAACAAACTGATTGGACCTTATCAGTGTGGCTTTAGACCTGGAAAATCAACAACCGACCAGATATTCACCAGAGAACGGCTTCTGTTGAGCGCAAAAATGTTCATGCACGATCAATACCCGAACTATCAGCCCATTCGGCTCAAGCGCTCAAAATGGCATTCGTGAATGTTTTCGCTACTGAGCTAAATTCAGCTCAATTGCGGTAAATTCGTTTGCTTGCTGAGTTTATTCACGCTCGTGTTGAAACAGCTCTACTCAGGCGTTCGCTCATTCGGCTCAACATGATGATCGTGTTGAACATGAATAGAAACGTTTGCGTATGAGCTGATTCAAGGAAAAAGTGAGTTTTGCAGTTCTCTGATATTCACCATGCGCCAAATCTTGGAAAATACCCGTGAAAGGAGATTCGACACACATCACCTCTTCGCCGATTTCAAAGCTGCTTTCGACAGCACGAAAAGGAGCTGCCTCTACGCCGCGATGTCTGAATTTGGTATCTCCGCAAAACTAATACGGCTGTGTAAACTGACGTTGAGCAACACCAAAAGCTCCGTCAGGATCGGGAAGAACCTCTCCGAGCCGTTCGATACCAAACGATGTTTCAGACGGGGCGACTCCCTCTCGTTCGACTTCTTCAATCTGCTGCTGGAGAAAATAATTCGAGCTGCAGAACTTAATCGAGCAAGTACAATCTTTGATAAGAGTGTACATCTGCTGGCGTATGCCGATGATATTGATATCATCGGCCTCAACACCCGCGCCGTTAGTTCTGCTTTCTCCAGTCAGAGCAAGGAAGCAAACCAAATGGGTGAGGCAGCGAACGAGGGCAAGACGAAATATCTCCTGTCATCAAACAAACAGTCGTCGCACTCGCGACTGGGCTCTCACGTCACTGCTGACAGTCATAACTTTGAAGTCGTATATAATTTCGACTATTTAGGAACCAGTATAAACACCACCAACAATGTCAGCCTGGAAAGCCAACGCAGGATTGCTCTTGCCAACAGGTGCTACTTCGGACTGAGTAGGCAATTGAAAAGTAAAGTCCTCTCTCGACGAACAAAAACCAAGCTCTATAAGTCACTCATTATTACGGTCCTGCTATATGGTGCAGAGGCAGAGACAGCAACCGATGAGTCGACGTTACGAGTTTTCGAGAGAAAAATTCTGCGAAAGATTTATGGTCCTTTGCGCATTGGCCGCGGCGAATGCGATGGAACGATGAGCTGTATGAGATATACGAGGACATTGACATAGTTCGGCGAATTAAAAGACATCGGCTACGCTGGCTAGAATAAGCCCAGCGAGAGCAGGGCTGGGCAGGCTATGCCTGCGGTGACCCCCGAAGTCCCAGCCAGGGAGCAGAGCTCCCCTCCACGCAGAAACTCCTAGAGGGGCTAGGAGACCCACTGGACGGCAGCGCGGTTGACGGCAGGAACGAGGATCTGCTCCTCCTCGAACCACTATTGTAGTGACCGTCAACACGGAAATCGCCCAGGTGAACCTGCATCACGTGGCGGCAGCGCCAGCTGTCATAACGAGCAGGTTCACAGCGGATAAACTGGGCATTCTGCTGATCCAAGAGCCTTGGGTATATAGAGGAGAAGTAAAAGGCCTCAAGACGGAGTGTAATAAGGTAATCTGGGATCTCTCCAGCGAGACCTAAAACTTGCATAGCGGTCAGGAATAACATTGAATTCTTCTGCATTTCAGAGTTCCTGACGCAGGATCTGGTGGCGGTGTAAGCCAGGGACTTCGAAGGCAAGGACTTCGTACTGGCTTCAGCCTATTTTCCAGGGGAGGCATCCACGGCACCCCCGGAGGTGGTGGAAAAGCTGGTGGAGCACTGCAGAAGATACAAGCTTCCCCTAATTATTGGCTGTGATGCAAACGCAGTACAAACTGTAACGCAAGAGGTGAGTCTCTTTTAGAGTACACCCTACTCTTTTTTTACACGGTAGATACGTTCCTCAAAAATCCGTGTAAGAAAAAACCGTGTAAAAAAAAAGAAGCGTTTCCTATAGTAAAATGGGGCATACGTTCCATGTCATCTGAAAACCGTGTAAGATGAAATAAAGAACTATATTTACTTCGAAAATCGTGTAAAAAAATTTTGAAAATTATAAAATTTCAGATATGCATACAAATTGTATGTTCTTATGGCATTTTATTGAGCATTAAAACTTAAAATACATAATTCATACAAATGAAAAATTGGTAGAGCAAGCAAAAAAACAAAAGAAATCTGTTAACCCAGAATTAAGAACAGAAAAATTAGAACAGAAATAAAGAACAAATATTTACATAGCTACAATTATTTGTCGCTACTTGATAACAGGCGCAACTGTTTGCGACGAACTGGACTAAAGTCGGTATCATTACCATCAAATTATCCAATGGTGACGTTCGTCCGGTAATGGAATTTTGAACTGTCGTCGACTTTTTTTATTAAAAACTTTTATAGAAAGTTGAACTTTTGGTCTTTTAAGTTCTTTATACAACTCTTTATACCCAGCAGTACAATTATTAATATCTCGTTCGAATTTTAAGGCACGTTCCCTATTAGCATCACTTTTTTAAAAATGATTCACCATACTTTTACCAAATGTCAGACCGTCATCAATTAAACTAGCAGTTAGTTGACATATTTCGGTCTCCTCGTCATTATCCCTATTATTGTTCTCTGTTTTGCCGTCATCTGTTATTAATTCAATCAGACAATCATCATCTAGAGGTTTATCTGTCATTAATTCGTCGACTTCCTCAATTTGTAGGTCCTCAAATCCTTCTCCTCAGATTTCGTGTGCCAAGGCTATAATTTCAGAAGTCTCCACCGATGCTTGCGGCACTGAGGTACCACTCTTTACGCATTCTGGCCAAAGTGCTTTCCAGCAGGAATTAAATGTTGATACCCTTAACTTTTCTTTGGCCATTGAAGCATATGTAATGCAATCCAAAATAGAATATTTTTTCCATGCATCAAAACTGCATCTAAGATATTTTGGAATGCTTGTTGAATATATAGTAATAAAGCTTAAACATATGTAGCAATTATACCCTGATCTAATGGTTGCATCAAGGAAGTGGTATTAGGTGGCAAAAATATTTTTTGAACACTTGGATGCTCTAAAACGGGATGACTTGGCGCATTATCTATGAGCAAAAGCACTTTAAAATCAAGAAATTGCTGTTCCATATATATTTTAACTTCAGGAACAAAGCATTCCTCAAACCATTCCGTAAATAGACCTGTTGTCCTCCAGGCCTTTTTATTCGCGCTACAATGGACTGGCAACTCTTGAATGTTTTTTGCTCTCAAATCACATGGCCTTAATGATCGGTTAATTAAAAGGGGCTTTAAAATTTTATCACCAGAAGCGTTGCTACACAATAAAAATGTTTCCCGATCTTTAGGAACTTTAAAACCACTAGCAATTTTTTAGGATTTTGCTATGAAAGTTCTGGAAGGCATTTTTTTCCAGAACAAACCGGTTTCATCGGCATTGAAAATTTGGGCGGGGACATAGCCCCCATCTTCAATTATTTTGGCTAGTTCTGCTGGGAAAGTTTTAGCTGCCTTTTCATCTGCTGACATGATTTCTCGTTTAATTTTTAAATTATGCAATGAGTTTCTTTTAAGAAATCCTGTTAGCCATCCATCACTAGCAGAAAATTCCTTTCTCTTATCTTGACGACTTGTTGATGGCTCCGATATCTGCAGTTGCTTATAAATTCAGGGGATTTCCCAGTTACTACTATGTATATTCATTTTAGCAATGGTGCCAAGTATGCTAAAAACAATGTTGAAATCTTTATTTTTTATAGAATGAAGCGAACAACAAGTTCGATTGAAGAGCTGAAAAGTATTACCAACCTATTCATTACGTACAAACGAACATACATCTTCTTCTTCTTCTTAATTGGCGTAGACACCGCTTACGCGATTATAGCCGAGTTAACAACAGCGCGCCAGTCGTTTCTTTTTTTTCGCTACGTGGCCCAATTGAATATTCCAAGCGAAGTCAGGTCCTTCTCCACTTGGTCCTTCCAACGGAGTGGAGGTCTTCCTCTTCCTCTGCTTCCCCCGGCGGGTACTGCGTCGAATACTTTCAGAGCTGGAGTGTTTTCATCCATCCGGACAACATGACCTAGCCAGCGTAGCCGCTGTCTTTTAATTCGCTGAACTATGTCAATGTCGTCGTATATCTCGTACAGCTCATCGTTCCATCGAATGCGATATTCGCCGCGGCCAATGCGCAAAGGACCATAAATCTTTCGCAGAATTTTTCTCTCGAAAACTCGTAACGTCGACTCATCGGTTGCTGTCTCTGCCTCTGCACCATATAGCAGGACGGGAATTATGAGCGACTTATAGAGTTTAGCTTTTGTTCGTCGAGAGAGGACTTTACTTTTCAATTGCCTACTCAGTCCGAAGTAGCACCTGTTGGCAAGAGCAATCCTGCGTTGGATTTCCAGGCTGACATTATTAGTGGTGTTAATGCTGGTTCCTAAATAGACGAAATTATCTACAACTTCAAAGTTATGACTGTCAACAGTGACGAGTGCGACGACTGTTTGTTTGATGACAGGAGATATTTCGTTTTGCCCTCGTTCACTACCAGACCCATTTTCTGTGCTTCCTTGTCCAGCCTGGAGAAAGCAGAACTAACGGCGCGGGTGTTGAGGCCGATGATATCAATATCGTCGAACATACATATGTACAAGTAATTACAAGACAGTGATTTTAAAACGTACATGATTAAAAATTTTTTACAAAAATTTATTTGTTTTTCAACCGTGTAACTTCAACTCCGTGTAAACAGAAACCGTGTAAAAAAAGAGTTGGGTGTACATATTAGGTAATAGCTTAGCGATAGAGAATGTAGGGTGTGAGCCCATATTCATAACTTTAAGCAGGAGAGAGATGTTGGACATCACTTTGAGCAATGAACCCGCAAACGGATAGGTCTCAGAATGGAGAGTCTCAACGGAGCCTTCCTTGTCAGACAACAGGATTGTAAGGTTCATGCTAAAGGTAGAGGTCAGACAACTTCCTCAACGCAACCCTCGTAAGGCGAACTTGGATACCTTCTGGGAGATACTAAGCGAGGAATTGAGCAAGAGGGGCAGACTGATAAGAGCGTTTCCGGCCCAGGAATTGAGAGTAGGCTATCGGAGCTGAACGGGGCTGTTATCAGTGCCTATCATGGCAGTTGCCCTCTAAAAGTGCCCACAGACAGTCGAAACTGTCCCTGGTGGTCAAGGAAACTGGCCGACCTCCGGAAAAAAGTACGGAGCCTATTTAACAAAGCGAAACGTACGGGGGTCTGGGAAGAATATAGGAGCTACCTCACTTTATGTAATAAGGAGATTAGGTCCGCAAAGCAGGCAAGCTTCAAAAGATTCTGCGAAAATGTCTCCTCCACACCAGAAGCGGCTCGGCTGCATAAAGCTCTGGCTAGAGGTACGACTGACGTAATAATAGCCATAAAAAAGAGGTGACGGGACTTTTACGACCAGCGCAGAAGACAGAGCTACGGAGCTTCTGCGGGGGCACTTCCCGGAGACTATTCGGGAATACCAATATCTACCTGTGATCGAACACAGGCCATCCCGCGAGGATTGGAGAATAGCCAAAGAACTATATACGGCGGACTCGATCAGGTGGACAATGGCCTCGTTTGAGAGATTCAAGTCTCCGGGAGTGGATGGCATCTTTCCAGCGGTGTTACAATAAGGGGAGCAGTTTCTACTGCCATATCTGGTTCGGCTGCTGCGAGAGCCTCGCAATGACGTATATCCCTGAAGTATGGAAGACAGCGAAGGTGATCTTCACACCCAAAGTAGGAAGGAAAGATTACTCATAGGCGAAATCCTTCAGGCCAATCAGACTGACTTCTTTCCTGCTAAAAACCATGAAGAAGATCATGGACCATGACATAAGGACGAAAGCGCTGAAGAGGGCACCCCTGCATGCGGCTCAGCATGCGTACAGAGCGAGCAGATCTACACGTACTACTCTGTACCAGCTAACCTCTGAGATGGAGAGTTCACTGGAGAATGGGGAGGTGATGCTCTGCGCTTTCTTGGACATCGAAGGTGCCTTTGACAACACGTCTCATAGGAGTGTAGCCAGAGCACTGGAGAAAAGGAATGTGGCAGCACCGGTGCGTAGATAGATAGAAGCCGTACTGCGCACCAGAATTGCTGAGACCACAGAAGGAGATAAAAGTATTCGTGTCGGCACAACAAGAAACTGCCCACAGGGGGGTTTGTAATCACCCCTGCTGTGGAGTCTTGTCGTAGACGACCTGTTGGCAATGCTAACGGACAATGGGATCCGCTGCCAAGGGTATGCGGAAGATATTGTAATTATAGCCAAAGGCAAATATGAAGACACTCTCTGCGACCTGATACAAAGAGGTCTAAACCTGGCAAAGGGGTGGTGCAGAGGGGTTGAATTGAACATCAACCCCTCCAAGACGACCATAGCCCCGTTTACGAGACGCAGGTCCCTACCCGGTCTCAGGAATTTCACACTAGGAGGCAGAGTGATAGAGATGACCAAGCTCAAATACCTCGATCTCACGCTAGACTTTGCGGTGGAAGCAGCATGTAGACCTGACCTTGGTAAGTCCTGGGGCTGTAAGCCAAGGATCGTTAGGTGGTTGTACACCATGATATTACGACCGATAATCACGTACAAGGCGGTGGCCTGGGCCTCAATAGCGTCGCACACTTCGGTAGGATAGCACTACCAAAACAGTTAACTTCACTAAGAAGCTTAAGGTCACCCTCGGAAGCAAAGATGAGTGGAACTACTCCACCCTTGAGCTGCTGCTGAGGAATAGTACGTTGAGGTGGTACACCGACGGCTCAAAAATGTCGGAGGAAAATGGTGCAGGGATCGCGGGTCCACGCACCAAGCTCTCCATACCTATGGGAGAGTTTGCGAGCATTTTCCAGGGGGAAGTCTTTGCCATAAGTCGGTGCATAGAGATAAACCTCCATCGCAACTATCGCAATGAGCGGATAGCCATACTCAGCAATAGTCAAGCAGCCCTAAAAGCGATCTCCTCCTACGAGATCAGATTGCTGCTAGTGCAGGAGTGCAGAGAACGGCTGAACAGCCTTGCGGAAAGAAACCAGGTGCACCTAATCTGGGTGCCAGGTCACAAAGGAATAGCCAGTAACGAACTGGCGGATGAGCTCGCCCGCTCCGCAGCCTGCACCAAAATGGTAGGTCATGAACCCTTTAGAGGGGTGGGACCCCAAACCATAAAGGAGTTACTCAGCAAAGAAGAGGGAGTGGGTAGAAAAGAGCATTGGCAACGAAAACACGGCATGCGGCATGCCAAGTTGCTAATGGCAGGGTACAACATGATCAGGTTCAAAGTTGTAATTAACCTTCCCAGGAATAAACTTAGGCTACTCGCCGCATTTTATTCTGGCCACTGCAAGCTAAATAGGCATTTGTATAACATGGGCCTATCTGCACTAACTGCCGGTTCTGCGACACTGAGCCTGAAACACCAGAACACTTGCTGATCGACTGCAGAGCAGTCTGTAGACGCAGGATTAAGGCTCTCGGATCCATGTTTCCGGACAGGGATCGCGTCGACTCATTAGCACTCGGTAAAATATTGGACTTTATCAATGTGCTGGGGCCAAGTGAGTCCTTGTGATTTAGGAGAGGGTACAACAGACCTAAGGTCGCGGTGCAGTCCTCATCTTCAATTAATCAATCAATCAATCAAGGCTTTGTCTAATTCGAAGAGACATGATTACTGAATTGAAGTTCAATTCAATGGCCATGCCTCTTCAGACTCCAATGAAGTGCGCAAGCTACTTTGGACGACAATTCACCCTGCACCCTTCGGTAGACAAAACCAAGCGATGTGTTACTCGACGTCTGCGCAAAATGCCAAAAGACTGCGTACCACTTACTTTCACCGATGAGGAGGTTCAGAATGTCATCAACAAAGCGAAATCATCTAAATCCATTGGCCCTGATGGCATCAACATGGTTATCCTAAAGCATCTCGACGGGAGTAAGCTACCGCATCAAGGTCCTCAACCTGTCGCTGACCACTCTTCAAATACCCGATGTGTGGAAAATCGGAAGAGTGCTTCTACTACTGAAACCTGGAAACTCTCCTCTCCCCAGTAAAGAACACTCTTGAGGCATTGCTATTTCCGACCTTCACTCACAGCACTTAGCGTCATAAACGCTCCGAGAGCTCCTGTCCACTGAAAACACCGAAGGGCAGAGGGGAAACCTCAAGGGTGGACTATGGAGCTCTGGGAAATTAGGACGTCTTGTAGACGCTTATTTAACAGGGCCCGCAGGAAAGGGATATCTGACGACTGGGCGTTGCATAAAACAGGACTTTCGATATACAAGTCCGAGCCCTAAGCAGTGAAGATACACTTCAGTTGCTCCTTGATGCTCACTTTCCTAACAGCACGTCCTCTATAGTGGCATCTCTCGGAGAGTTGTATGCTGACTGCACGGCCTTTGCCGACCTTCTGGATGAGCGACACTTGGCATGGGCGATTAATTCGTTCAAACCGTTCAAGTCCCCGGGACCGGACGGCATCATACCAGCGCAGCTGCAGCAGGCGGTTAAGGTGTCATGCAGCTGGTTGCTACCGATCTATGCGAACTGCATCAGATTAGGTTACATCCCGGGGGCCTGGAGACGAGTCAAAGTTACGTTCATCCCGAAGGCTGGCAGGAGCTCCCATGTCACGGCCAAGGATTTCAGAACCATCATCCTATCCTCTTTTTTACTTAAAACTTTGGAGAGACTGATGGACTGGTATCTAAGGAGTCGCATTCCGAGAGACTACCTATCAGGAGCGCAACATGCGTATCGTAAAGGCAGGTCGGTGGGCACTGCCCTGCGCACTATCGTGTCGTGGCTGGAGGAAGCCATCGAGGCTAAAGATTTCGCTGTTGGCACCTTCCTTGATATTGAGAGAGCTTTCAACAATGTCTTGCCGGAGGCAGTCATAACTGCTTTAGAGGGTCTTGAAGTTGAATCGAACCTCAAGCACCTCATCTTCAGTCTTCTGTGTGACAGAGTGGTCGAAACAGAATGGGGCAGCGCGCGTGCGCGGCGCAATGTGAGCAGGGGAATCCCTCAGGGCGGGGTTCTTTCTCCTCTTCTATGGATCCTGGTCGTTAACGACCTTCTTAAGAAACTATAGGATCTGGGCTGCCTATGCAGACGATGTAGCACTTATGGTCAAAGGAAAGTTCCTTAAACAGAATAAAACAGAAATGGTTTTATTCAGTACAAGCACCGTTGCCGCAAATGGGAGGTAGTCGCCTGCAAACGGCGGATACAGTGAAGTTTCTAGGGCTCATCCTGGATAAGAAGCTTTCACGGAAGCCGAACATCGAGGAGAGAGCCAAAAAGGCATCGATTGCCCTTTACTGCTGTAGAGGAGCTATTGGCAAAAGGTGAGGCCTCTCACCCAAGGTAGTCCTCTGGCTCTATGATACCATAGTAAAGCCCATAATGTTTTATGGAGTCTTTATGTGGTGAAGGGCTTTACAGAAAACCACACTTGCTATGAAACTCGAAAGCGTTCAACGGGCTGCGCTTATCAGCATGTGCGGTGCATTAAGGTCCACCCCAACCGTGGCACTTAATGCAATTCTGAACATAACGCCCGTGGACATTGCCGGAAGGTGTATGGCCGCAAAAGCGGCTATTAGGCTCAGGGAATTTGGGTTCCTAAAGTAGCGTGTTTCTGAACACTCAGACATCCTTACAAGCTTTGACTGCATACCGGATCATCTGGATCATCGAGTCGACATATCAAACTCCCGCGGTTTCTTCTCTACCCATATACCGAAGAGGGAGTTATGGGTGGGAAGAAACCGTTGGAGGAGAGGAGCAGTAAGCTTCTTTACGGATGGGTCAAAGTTTGGAGGGAAGGTTGGTGGAGGGGTTTACTGTCAGGAGCTCTCCCTCAGCTCTAGTTTCAGACTTCCCGACTACTGCAGTGTCTTCCAGGCTGAGGTTGCAGCCATCAAGGTAGCAGCAGATCTGCTACTCCGAAGGGTATCCACCTTCAGGGAAGTGACCATTCACTCAGATAGTAGAGCAGCGATACTAGCCCTGAATTCATTCAGTGCGTTCAGGGCTGGTTGAGGAGTGTCTGGCGGCACTGTCCCTGGCGGCGACAGTATTTACTATAAGGCTTGTATATTTGCCGGGCTACAGCGGAATCACTTGGGTAATTGCAAAGCTGATGAGCTAGAAAGGAAGGGCACCCTAGAGTCACTATCGGTAGAATGGGAACAGGTCGGTGCTCCGGTATTCTCTTGTGTCCTACTACTGGAAAACTGGGCCTCGCGGATGCTTGGTCAACGCTGGGCCAGCACTGGTACTTGCGCGGTCGCAAAAGCATTCTGACCCAAGATAGATCACAGAAGATCTAACGATCTCTTCGCCCTCAGTAAGGCTAGCCTCTCTTTAGTAGTGGGGCTCTTGACAGGCCATTGCCTTATTGGCACGCATGCTGTAAGGTCTAGGAATCTTACCGGATGCCGCTTGCAAATGCTGCTTAGAAGAAGATGCGGCAGAAACTAGCCAACACTTCTTTCTTGACTGTCCCGCATTCGGGAGGTTAAGACTTAAGACACTTGGGGCACATACCTTCAGACATCCTACCGAACTGGTGGGAGTGGATATCAAGCACATTTGCAAATTTGTATCGGG
Source organism: Bactrocera tryoni (assembly GCF_016617805.1). Lineage (NCBI taxonomy): Eukaryota > Metazoa > Arthropoda > Insecta > Diptera > Tephritidae > Bactrocera > Bactrocera tryoni. The sequence continues at coordinate 1,270,675 of NW_024395824.1, forward strand.
CACCAAACGTTTTGCCGATCTGTAAGTCCGAACACGGGAGTTCTATTTTTTAATGGCTTCACAAAGGACTACTATTAGTCCACGTGTGATCTCTGATCAGCCGTCTAACCTAACCTAACCTTTTCAACGATGAATATTTTAAAAAAATACAGTTGAACTCCTTTTTTTACACGGTATTTTTGTGTACCTCCTAGTTACCCTTTTTAGTTATATACTAGTTTTGCAATAAAATTAAAATTCTGAATCTATTCGAATATATAAAGATTATTCAAGCAAATGCAACTCTCAATTTTACGTACTTAAAAATACACTGCTGTTATTGGATGTCAAAGTAAAGAATAGATAAAAAAGGTAAACAAATAAATGTCATAAGAAACAGCGACATGGCGTTCAAGCGAACAAAATTAAATTTAAGGGAAAAAATTAAAATTTTAGATGAATTAAAAGCGGGAGGAAAGATTGCAACAATCTCAAAGCGTACAGATATACATGAAGCAACAATTCGTACCATAAGGAAAAATGAAACAACGATAAGAAAAGTGGTTTCAGCCGCCAGTGCTGGGTGCTTTTTACGTGGGTTTTATGTTCGCGATGTTGCAGTTTTGAAAGCAGAACGTGCCCTTTTATGTTGGATTGAAGACCATGCAGTAAAGAGGATGCCTATTGATACAAGATCTATAAAAGCAAAGATGCAACAATTTTATGTAACAATTAAAAATCAAGAGCCTTCCACTTCAATAAATAGCGAGCGATCCCATTTTAATGCCAGTAATGGCTGGTTACAAAACTTCCTGAAAAGAAATTCACAACACAATGTAAAAGTTACAGGAGAGGGAGCCTCAGCTGATGAACATGCGGCAAGAGTATTTCCTAAAGAGTTCTTAGAAGCAATAACGATGAGGCTCACCAAGTATTCAATGCGGATGAGACGGCACTCTTTTGGAAAAAATGCCTAGTTGGACTTATTTGGCAAAGCAAGAAAAGTCAGTGAAAGGTTTTAAAGTAGCAAAGGAGCGTATCACGTTGTTGTTGCGTAGCAATGCATCAGGACACAAAATGTTGAAACCTCTTCTTGTTAACAAAAATCTTAACCCTAGGGCCTTAAAAGGTCAGTTAGAATGTTTTGTTTTAAACACTGATATGTATTTTAATTCGTTAATTCGTTCCTCAGGTATCGACAAAACCAAGCTTCCGGTCCATTGGATGGCAAATAAAAAGGCTTGGGTCACTGCTTCACTTTTCAAGGACTGGTTCTTACAACATTTTGTACGTGAAGTTCGAGAGTATCTCCGTTCAAAACAACTTGATTTCAAAGTTTTACTAGTCATAGACAACGCTCCTGGTCATCCAGACATTTCTCATAAAAACGTGAAGATAATAATTCTACCTCCTAATACAACGTCGCTAATACAACCACTCGATCAGGGCATTATTGCTACTTTTAAACGTTATTATGTGAAGCATTATTTTCAACACATAATAAAAGAAATTGAAACAAATAATGAAATGAATGTAATATCTGCGTGGAAAGCGTTCGATATTAAAAAATGCACAGACTGCATTAGCTTCTCTGTAAGAGAAATTAAGAAAACCACTTTAAATAAGTGATGGAAAAACCTGTGGGCAGATGTAGCGGTAACGCATACTGAGAATGAGACATTATCTGAATATGCCGATATTTTTCAAGTTTCCCACACGATCGGAGGAGAAGGATTCCACGATATAACTATCGAAGATATCAATGAACTTTTCGAAAATGTTGTTATTTCCGATGGTGAGATTTTGCAAAATTTTGCAGAAAACGATTGTAATGACAACAAAGAGAATGAGGAGGACAGGGAAGAACATTCGAGCGCTGCTGGTCTTAGTGCATCTTTGATCCAAAATGGGTTAAACATAGCGATGGAATTAGAAAATCATTTCCTCAACTTGGACCCAAATACGGAACGGTCTGCAAGATTCCAGCGATCCAATTAAATGAAGCAGTAGAATGCTACCGTGAGCTGTATGAAGAAGTAAAAGCAAAGAAGACGCAGCGATTAATGACTGATTTTTTTAAATCTTAAACGTATTTTATATTATATCCATTTTGTTAACATTCCCAGAATACTTTTTGTTTGTTCCTTTTAAGAGTAATACATATGTAAATAATACCATGAAAATCTACAATGTTTTAATTGTGTAAGTTCTCACTGTACAAATAGATAGATTCACATTCACGCCTTTTTGCACGATTTATTTCGTAAATTGGTCCTTATAAAGAGTTTTATATTAATTAAAATCTGTCTTTTTTTGCACGGGTAATTTACTGTCCCAGTTAACCGTGCAAAAACGAGATCATCTGTAAAAGTTATTTTTACAATATTTTTGCATATTCCACTTCAGGAGAAGCTCCCCTATCCGCACATATCGTTATCGCATTCGTTTTTTCTTACCCCTCCGCCAAAGTAATCGGAATCGTGCCCAGTGTTCTGATAGGTATGAAGCTTCTTCATCTGCGTACCACTGCCTCCAGGCGATCTTATTGGTGCGGCGTAATTGAGGATCGGTCGGCCGATTGCCTTGTATGTTGCCAATAACGTTTCTTTGTCTTTTCCCCATTTGCTGCCGGTTAGCGACTTGAGGATTTTATTGCCGCTCTATACTTTGGCAATAATCGCATGTGGAGTGAAGGAGCATAGACTCAAAATTTACGCCTACAATTGTTGGATTATTGACAGTCGGAATCTTGACGCCATCGACTGCAATATTAAGCTCAAGTCTATACTCCTTCGTCCAGTTCGTGAATATGGTCGCTGTAGATTTGGTGTGGGAAAGTGCTAGGTTCTCTGCAGAGGAGAAGCGAGAAAGGTCGGAAAGATAGCTGTTTACCTTTGAACACATTCCATAGATTCCATTGCCAGACGTCAATATCGTGCAGTTATCTGCGTATGAGGTTATGGAAACTCTCTCTGGTGGCTATGGGAGTTTCGAGATGTAGAAGTTAAACAATAGTGGGAAAAGGAAACCACCCTGCGGAACCCCCTTTTAATTCTTCAGTTTAGATTTTTCTCCTCAAAAGAGTACGGATGATTGACGACCGCACAGGTAGTTCATGGTCCACCTCTTCAGTCCTGGAAGGAGCGTAGTTTATTCGATGCCCTGCAGTAGCGTTGTGTGATTGACTGTGTCCAAGCCAAGTCCAACGCTACGAGGATCGTTCTCTGACAGGGGGTTTCTGGTTGAGGACACGATCTATCGGAGCGTTCATGACGATAAGTGCTGTGAGTGAAGGTCTGAAATAGCAATGCCTCAAGAGTCTTCTTTACTGGGGAGAGGAGAGTTTCCAGGTTACAGTAGTAGAAGCACTCTTCCGATTTTCCACACATCGGGTATTTGAAGAGTGGTCAGCGACAGGTTAGAGGACCTTGGTGCGGTAGCTTACTCCCGTCAAGATGCTTTAGGATAACCATGTTGATGCCATCAGGGCCAATGGATTTAGATGATTTCGCTTTGTTGATGACATTCTGAACCTCCTCATCGGTGAAAGTAAGTGGTACGCAGTCTTTTGGCATTTTGCGCAGCCGTCGAGTCTTTGGTCTATTGTGCCCTCTTCTAACTCACATAGACTCACCTAGCCCCAGCGCATTAATGAAGTTCAATAGAATTCCTGGCGATAATGAGGCTATGCGATCCCTATCCGGAAACATTAATCCAAGGGCCTTAGTCCTGCGTCTACAGACGGCTTTGCAGTCGATCAGCAGGTGTTCCGGGGTTTCAGGCTCCAAGTCGCAGAACCGGCAGTTAACGCATGTTGTACAGATGCCTATTCAACTTGCAGTGGCCGGTATACCATGCGACCAGTAGCCTGAGTTTGTTCCTGGGGAAGTTTATTACAACCTTGAACCTACTCAAGTTGTATGCTCCCATTAGTAACTTGTCATGACTCATACCACGTGTTTGCTGCCAATGCTCCTCCCTGCCCACTCCTTCTTCCTTGCGGAGTAGCTCCTTTATGGTATGTGGATCTACCCCAATAAAGGGTTCAGGTCTTACCATCTTGGTGGAGGCTGCGGAGCGGGCTAGCTCGTACGCCAGTTCATTACCGGCTACACTTCTGTGACCAGGCACCCAAATTAGGTGTGCCTGGTTACGTTCTGCAAGGCTGTTCAGCCTTTCCCTGCACTCCTGCACTAATAGCGATTTGACTTCGTAAGAGGAGATCGCTTTTAGCGCCGCTTGACTATCGCTGAGAATGGATATTCGCTCATTGCGATGGAGGTTTATTTCTATACACCGACTTATGGCAAAAATTTCCGCTTGGGAACTCTCCCATGGGTATGGAGAGCTTAGTGCGTGGGCCCACGATCCCTGCACCGATTCCCTCCGACATTTTCGAGCCATCGGTGTACCCCCTCAACGTACTATTCCTCAGCAGCAGCTCACGGGTAGAGTCGTTCCACTCATCCTTGCTTCCGAAGGTGACCTTAAACTTCTTAGTGAAGTTAACTGTTTTGGTAGTGCTGTCCTAGTGCTGGGACGAGTTCCGATTTCAAAATATGATAACACTAACTTTTATGCTTGTTTGCAACCGTTTCCTTATTGTATGAATAAATGGATTTCAACCAAAGAGTTATAAGGAATTGACCTTATTTTTGCAGTATTTATTATAAAATAAATTAGTAAAAACGAATTAGTGAAGTGCTAGTGGAATTAGAAGTTAATCCCTAATATATAGCAGAAATAAATAGGATAAACACGCATTTTAAATTGTCGAATTTTTGAACTTTAAATGCAAATCAGCCCTAACACGCAATCCATCGTAAACTGTTTTTTTCGGGAAATATACGAAATTGCTATCATACAATTCGAACCATTCCGAACGTAAGTTCAAAATTCGTAGAGTGGCAGTTAATGGATCCGTATTTTGTTCGTAAATTCAATTTGAATACAGACGACTTCAATTTTATTTATCAGAATTTAAAATTTTTGTTCTACCCAGGTTATTTCGATATGCCAATATTCAAAATTAATGATAACAAAAGTTTCATTTCACATGGATTCGGTGAAAGCAAAAACCATAAATCAGCGGCAACTATACATATATGCATGTATGTATATAATTGAAGAAACCTACAAGTAACAAATCCTATCATTTTCACCCATACATACGCAGGCGAATGCTTATAGAATGACAGAAATTATGTACATTAAGAAAGCTATAGAATGAGGTACACAGAGCCAAAGGCCAGGCACTTCATTAGAGTTTCCCAAATATTCTATTACTAAAACGGCCAAATGCTTTAAAGGGTTAGGGATAGTCAGAGGTACGAAAAATTAGAATTTTCAGTATTTTTTTTTTGCTATTAAATCGTGTTATTTTACAGAAGTAGTAATATGGTCTTATAAAATGTGTGAGGAAAATTGGAAAAAAAATAATTAATTTCCAAAGTTATAGTTGTTTGTGTTAACCCAGTTCTTGGAGATTCATCTAAAATCAATCGGATAAAAAAAATTATCGGGCCTGATCGAAAGATTTTTTTTTTTTCAAAAATTAACAAAATGGCGTCCTCAGGAAATTTTTGTCTAAATTTTTGGGAAAAAATCAATAGTTAATTGCTCTTTAAAAATCGAAATTCCAAAAAAAACATCCTTCGATCAGGCCCGATTTTATTATGTATTCTAAAAGCTGTATAAATTTCATTAAAATCTTCTGAGCAGTTTTCGAGTTACAGTTGTCACCAGTTCAAAAAACATAGTTTTGGGAAAAACGCGTTTAAAGTTTCACACCAGCGCTTTGAAGTGCCCGAGCTCTCTTTGTTCTTTGTCGAATAACTCAAAAACTAATTATCGGATAAACGAAATTTTAAATTTTCAGAGAATATTTTTAAGATATTACACTTAACAAAAATACAAAAAAAAAAAATTCCGACTACCCCTAACCCCTTAAAAGAGGCAAGAGTGAGTTGCCGTGTTATGCTATACAGTTGATTACTTTAAGTACGTTTTTGTTAAATTTTCAAATATATTTCGAATCTTAAAATTCATAAAGATGTAATTTACTTAGTTTTGATTAAAATTTTGTTTATTGTATCAAAATATTAGTGTAAATCTTAATTATTTTATTAAAAATATTTGAAGAATATATCTGTTTTTGTTTAAATTATTACAAGTAGTTTTGTTTAGTATTGTACATATTATATGGGTGAAAATAGCTATCCTGAGGAACCGAACACCCAAAATATATCGCTAACGCGCCTTTATTGCAATCTCTTTCCTATTTTTAAGTTCTTTTATTTAAATCTCTGTGCCGAAAAATCAACTATTTCCATCAGGTGATCTCAGCTGTTGACGGCCATATGATTCTTTTGTACTTGTATGATTCTACAATGTTGATGTATATTTTCTTGATCTGGAGAACCTCCTCTGCCCGTACATACCAATTTTAACCCCCAGGGATTCTAAATCCCAGCCAAAACTTTTACTCAATTTTTAATATAATATTTTTGATCACACAATAACAAAAGTGGGGTCGGCTTTAGTATACCATCCCACGATTTCAGGGTTAAAAGTGGTATGGATAGGGCTGATGCTCCAGATTAAGAAAATATATAATTATAGTCGCCGCAAACTTATAGTTTTCGAGATATATGCATATAAAGTTGAAAATTTCGCAAATTTAATTTTGCAATTTCTTGATTTATAGTAACTTTTTCTTTCATATTAAGCACTTTTTATACACTTACACTTTACTACAATATTTCTACATGTTTATTTTTTTATTAATATTTTAGATATTTGCTTAAAATAAGCGTTTTATATTTTACATAAATATTATTACACGCACATAAGTAGTATTGCCATATCTACACATTTATCAAACGAATAAAAAATAGCTTTATACACAAAATACATAAATCATTATCCCTTTTCTTGCTATATCATGAGTAAAAAGCAAAAAAGGAGTTTTACTCGAAAAAAACCTGACCCACCCCGGTGTTGGATCGGCCAGGGTTATTTTTTTGAAGCGCGACCCAAGGCCGCCAACGCAAAAGGAAGGTTTACTCGAAAAAAAAACCTGACACGCCCTACTGTTGGCACACCCCGGTGTTGGATCTTCTTCTTCTTCTTAATTGACGTAGACACCGCTTATAGCCGAGTTAACAACAGCGCGCCAGTCGTTTCTTCTTTTCGCTACGTGGCGCCAATTGGATATTCCAAGCGAAGCCAGGTCCTTCTCCACTTGGTCCTTCCAACGGAGTGGAGGTCTTCCTCTTCCTCTGCTTCCCCCGGCGTGTACTGCGTCGAATACTTTCAGAGCTGGAGTGTTTTCGTCCATCCGGACAACATGACCCAGCCAGCGTAGCCGCTGTCTTTTAATTCGCTGAACTATGTCGATGTCGTCGTATATCTCTTACAGCTCATCGTTCCATCGAATGCGGTATTCGCCGTGGCTAACGCGCAAAGGACCATAAATCTTTCGCAGAACTTAAAACTCTCAACGTCGACTCATCCGCAGTTGACATCGTCCAAGACTCTGCACCATATAGCAGGACGGGAATTATGAGTGAATTATAGAGTTTGGTTTTTGTTTGTCGAGAGAGGACTTTGCTTCTCAATTGCCTACTCAGTCCGAAGTAACACCTGTTGGCAAGAGTTATTCTGCGTTTGATTTCTAGGCAGACATTGTTGGTGGTGTTTACGCTGGTTCCAAGATAGACGGAATTATCTATCAATATCATCGGCATACGCCAGAAGCTGTACACTCTTATAGAAGATGGTACCTTCTCTATTTAGTTCTGCGGCTCGAACTATTTTCTCCAGAAGCAGGTTGAAGAAGTCGCACGATAGGGAGTCGCCTTGTCTGAAACCTCGTTTGGTATCGAACGGCTCGGAGAGGTCCTTCCCGATCCCGACGGAGCTTTTGGTGTTACTCAACGTCAGTTTACACAGCCGTATGAGTTTTGCGGGAATACCAAATTCAGACATCGCGGCATAAAGGCAGCTCCTTTTCGTGCTGTCGAAAGCAGCTTTGAAATCGACGAAGGTCGATTCTCCTTTCACGGGATTTTTCCAAGATTTGGCGCATGGTGAATATCTGGTCGGTTGTTGATTTGCCAGGTCAAAAGCCACACTGATAAGGTCCAATCAGTTTGTTGACTGTGGGCTTTAATCTTTCACACAATACGGTCGATAGAACCTTATATGCGATGTTGAGGAGTTCCGGTGTTGGATCGGCCAGGGTAATTATTTTCCTGCATTTGGGTTTTTTTTATTTATTTTTATTGTTTTCAATCGTTTGGGATATGGTAACACTTATTATTTGACAACACGGAACACTTATTGTTATTGTGTGTGTAATAATATTTATGTAAAATATAAAATGCTTATTTTAAGCAAATATCTAAATAATAAATATAAAATAAATATGTAGAAATATTGCAGTGAAGTGTAAGTGTATAAAAAGTGCGTAATATGAAAGAAAAAGTTACTATAAATCGAGAAATTGCAAATTAAAATTAGCGAAATGTTCAACTTAAAATGCAAATATCTCGATAACTAAAAGTTTGCGGCGGCGATAATTAGATATTTTCTTAATCTGGAGCATCAGCCCTATCCATCCATACCACCTTTAACCCTGAAATCGTGAGATGGTATACTAAAGTTTCCCCAACGGATCGTTTCAGTGTGAAATTTTCGAGAAATGGAATATTAATGCAAATTTTCACGTCTTTCCATGCTGTGGTTCGGGCGTAATGCTCGGACAAACATAAAACGCGTTTCACTTTTATATATAAAATAAGTTTTGATGTACTTTGTACTACATTTATATACATGTACTGAATATCATAATTTTAAAACCTTTCATAAAACTGTTAAACTTCAAAATAATTTAGCAAAGTTTTCTTTAATTGTATTATTTCAAAATATGTAAACATATGCAACTAAACATATGTAACTTAATTTACAGTTTTAAATTTTTTAGTAATTTTTTATTGCTTTCTGTATAAGTGATCTTTCGATACATCGATGTTTTTATTCGATGCATTGCATAACAATGATGTCATGTTTCGATGCATCGATTCTGCTTAAACATCGATGTTTTTTTTTAATGAACATCTCTACCTCACATACTTATATTGGGGTTCGAACATTCGTTACCTGGGTATCCTCTGGGTAGCCAAGGAACATCCGTTTGAAGACGGGCTAAGGTGAGAAGGCAAAATATCCCCTCCACAGGGTTGTGCGCTGAGTGTGGGACACGTAAAAACGCCCCTAATGAATAGGAATAAAAAGTCTCGGAAGAGAAACCCCTCTTTTTAATAACGACCATTGTAAACGAATTAAGAATAACGATTTAAGGTCAGTCACCAGGAATGTCCCGTCCCTTATTTGAGAAGGTGTCGCTGCCCAGCTGGTTGATGTCCTCATTGGAGTAAAGGCTGACATCACCGCCGATGCCTTGTGGCATTTACTACGGTGGCAATATAAAGGATCGCAAATTCGGTGTGGGATTCGTGGTGGGAGAGAGACTCTGTCGCTGAGTACAATCATCTGTAGTGCGAGACTCCAGCATAGAAAAATTCACCAGATCGATCATGTTGCGATAGACGGAAGGCACGTCTACAGTGTCTCAGACGTGCGACATCGACTCATACCACTATCTTGTCGCAGCCAAGATACGCACCAGCCTCTGTGCAGTAAAAAACGCTCGTCAACAAACACAAGGAAGATTCGACGTCGAGAAGCTGCAATCACAACTGACAGCCGAACGATCTTCGACTCGACTTCCGCCCCTGCTCTCTGAGAGCACTCGTCAACATCTCGGTATAAGGGAACTGTGGGACGGCATTTCATTGTCCTTACGTACAGCTGCAACTGAAACCTTGGTTTTCGGAAAATGCAAAAGAGCAGCTGGTACGACGAGGAATGCTGTGTTGCAGCGTAGAGAAAACAGACTGCCTACCTCGCAACGTTTCAATCCTCCACATCACGTGCGGGATGGGATAGATACCGAGAGTTGAAGAAAGAAGAGAGACGCTTTTTCAGACAGAAAAGAAAGATGCTGAAATGCGTGAATTAAGAGCTTGACAAGCTGGCCGACAGGTGACTAATACAAGATTTGAAGACCGTAGCAACAATAATCAGTGCTACCTTACGTACATAACCAAAAGAAATAAAGAAAACAAATAATACCCCAATGACAGGAAATAAATAACACATTCGTTTTCTGCATAGAATTCCTGTCTGCATTGCTTCAATAAATTAACCCTCGGACCTACACCTGGGCGTCGAGTTCTTTCGCGTTGAACTCCTTTTTGCGTTGCCGGCCTTAAAAAAATAACCATGGTCGGACCAACACCTGTGAGTTCTCATTTTTTTTGCGTTGAACTCCTATTTTGCGTTGGCGGCTTTCGGCCGCATTTCAAAAAATAACCCTGGCCGATCTAACACCAGCATTTATCAAGATAATGAAAATCTGAAAGATTTTACATTACCTAACAGGCGATAATGAATTTTTTATTGACGGCATACTCTTTCTTTTTTCTTATTTTTATTCCAATACAAAATATAGTAACATTAATTTATTGCTTGTTTGCAAATTTAAAGTTTAATATGGAATTAAAGTTATTTTTGCACTATTTAATACAAAATAAATGGTTAGACACGAATTAGTGTAGTGTTAGTGGATATAAAAGTTAAAAATATAACTGTAAAATTTATTATAAATCGTAGATATTTTAAATTAGTTGCATTTTTTAACTTTTTGAACGTTAAATGCGAATATCTCAAAATCTATAAGTCAGCGGCAACCATATATATTCTTTATCTGGAAGACCTCTATCCTTATATACACATTTTAACAGTGAATTCGCGGGACGCGATTCTACAATTTCCTCCATATTTTGAAATGTTTCGTCTAAAAAAATTAGCATTATAAATTGAATATAAGTAAACTTAATATTAAAAATAATTAAGGTTTAGCCGGACTATTCATACCATCAGTAAATAGAAAATTGTTGTCAGCTTCAAATCGCCACCTTTTTATTTATTCTACACATTCAATGTGATCATTATAAATATTAATCGGTTACTTTTCCCGTTTTCAAATTTGGCTTTGATGCGGCTTGTATATTTCACCCCACACAGGATATTTTTCCGCTATGAATGTTCAAACTTAAAAAAATATTTTTCAGTATTTTTTAGACTTTTATTCCAGTTATGCGACCAAGAAAACGCTAAACGTTTAAGTATAATCGATCATATTACATTGTTCGAAATTTTTTTATATTATACACACATTTTCCAGCTTCTATTTCTATATTGCTTTAATTTTATCTCCAGCGTATACCTATGCAACGTTACATACGATTTTAAATAAACACTTAGAACAATGACAGAATTACACAAACTTTAGTACCGGCAAGTTACCTTAACACAAATTAATCATATTAAGATGAAAGCCTCTTAATGTTATATACATAAATAAAATTGCTAACTTTCGAAAATCTACTTCCACGAAGTGTATTAGTTTGTAACGGCGGTGAATAATGCTAATGAAACGGCCATACTTTAGTCAAACTTACAAGCCTTATGAGGCGACCCCACTCAGATAATACATATTAGTTATTAATAAAACCCAGAAAGCGGTCATAACGTAACGTAATATTAGCTGAATTCGTTGTTTTATATAAATAAGGGGAGGATGGAGGATGGAGTCATGTGTAGAAGTTCATGCAAGTGAGGAAAGTTCTCTGATCGCCATTCACTTGGAAGTGGCCAGAAACGATTCTTTTACATATGACTCAAGCAGCTCACGACTTCCGGTCTTTGACCAAGTATCCTCTGGGTAGCCTAAGAACATCCGTTCGAAGGTGAGCTAAAGTGAGAAGGCGAAACATCCCCTGCATAGGGTTGTGCGCTGGGTTTGGGACCCGCCACGTAAAAAGCCTACCCCAATGAAAAACGACAAACAGCCTCGGATGAGAAACCCCTCTTTTGATGACGACCATGGCAACGAAATAAGGATTACGATTTGAGGGCATACACCTGGAATGTCCGAGCCCTTAATTGGGAAGGTGCCGCTGCCCAGCGGGTTGATGTCCTCGTTAGAGTGAAGGCTGACATCACCGCCGTCCACGAAATGCGTTCGACGGGACAAGGACTGAGGCGAGAAGGTCCTTGTGGCAATTTAAAGGAGCGCAAGTCTGGTGTGTAGATTCGTGGTGGGAGAGAGACTCCGTCGCAGAGTACTATCATTAACTCCGGTGGATGAACATTTAGCCACAATCCGCGTCAAAGCGATGTTCTTTAACATATCGCTGATTTGCGACCAAGCCCCGACGGAAGAGAAGGAATGGGACCAAAGATGCCTTCTATGAGCGCTTGGAACGCACCTATGAGAGCTGTCCCGGCCACGATGTCAAAATCGTGATTGGCGACTTTAAGGCCAGGGTGGCCGAAGAAGGTAACTTTGGCGCAACAGTCGGTAAATTCAACCTCCACGATTAAACATCTTAATATGGGTTGTCTGATCGACTTCGCCGGGGCCCGAAATATGGTTATCTGCAGTACTAAATTCCAGCACAAGAAAATACATCAAGCCACCTGGCTGTCTCCGGAACGAAAAGCCACCAACCAGATCGATCATGTTGTGATAGACGGAAGACACGTCTCCAGTGTTTTAGATGTGCGTAAGCTCCGAGGTCCCTACATCGACTCGGACCATTATCTTGTTGCAGCTAAGACTCGCGCATGCCTCTGTGCAGCCAAAAACACTCGTAAACAAACACAAGGAAGGTTCGACGTCGAGAAGCTGCAATCAGAACAGACAACCGAACGATTTTCTACTCGGTTTGCAGTCCTGCTCTCTGAGAGCACTAGTCAACAGCTCGGTATAAGGGAACTGTGGGACGGCATTTCAAGACCCTTACGTGCGGCTTCAACTGAAACTATTGGTTTTTGGAAAATGCAAAAGAACAGCTGGTACGACGAGGAGTGCCGCGTCGCAGCGGAAAGAAAACACACTGCCTACCTCGCAACGTTACGATCGATCACAACACGTGCGTGATGGGATAGATACCGAGAGCTGAAGTGGGAAGCGAAACGCATTTGCAGACAGAAATAGAAAAAGGCCGAAATGCGTGAGTATGAAGAGATTGATAAGCTGGCCGACAGGGTTAATGCTCGCACATTCTACGAAAAAATGCTGCCGCTTACAGAAGGTTTCAAGACCGGAGCATACTCTTGTAAAACCCCCAAAGGTGATCTAGTCACCGATGCCCAGAGCATAATTAAATTATTGAGGGAACACTTCTCCAGCCTGCTGAATGGCAGTGAATGTATAACGCCAGAAGAAGGCGAACCTGATTCCCCAATCGATGACGATGGAGCAGACGTTCCATTGCCCGACCATGAAGAAGTTCGAATTGCAATCACTCGTCTGAAGAACAGAAAAGTGACGGAAGCTAATGGATTGCCAGCCGAGTTATTCAAACACGTCGGCGAAGAGCTGATAAGGAGCATGCATAAGCTTCTTTGTAAAATATGGTCGGACGAAAGCATGACCAACGATTGCAACTTGATTGTGCTCTGCCGAATCCACAAAAAGGGATTCCCCACAATCTGTGTTAACAACCATGGGATAAGCCTCCTCAACATCGCGTATAAGGTTCTATCGAGCCTATTGTGAGAAAGATTTAAGCCCACCGTCAACAAACTAATTGAACCTTAACAGTGTGGCTTTAGACCTGGCAAATTAACAACGACCAGATATTCGCCAAATCTTTGAAAAGACCCGTGAAAGGAGAATCGACACACATCACCTCTTCGTCCATTTCAAAGCTGCTTTCGACAGCACGAAAAGGAGCTGCCTTTATGCCGCGATGTCTGAATTTGGTATTCCCGCAAAACTAATACGGCTCTGTAAACTGACGTTGGGCTACACCAAAAGCTTTGTCAGGATCGGGAAGGACCTCTCCGAGCCGTTCTATACCAAACGAGTTTTCAGACAAGGTGACCCTCTATTGTGCGATTTCTTCAATCTGCTGCTGGAGAAAATAATACGAGCTGCAGATCTTAATCGAGCAGGTACAATCTTTTATAAGAGTGTACAGCTGCTGGCGTATGCCGATGATATTGATATTATTAACACTCGCGCCGGTGGTTCTGCTTTCTCCAGACTGGGCAAGGAAGCAAACTAAATGGGTCTGGCAGTGAACGAAGGCAAGACAAATATCTTCTGTCATCAAACAAACAGTCGTCGCACTCGCGACTTGGCTCTCGCGTCACTGTTGACAGTGATAAATTTGAAGTTGTAGATAATTTCGCCTATCTTGGAAAACAGTGTAAACACCATCAACAATGTCAGCCTGAAAATCCAACGCAGGATATCTCTTGCCAAAAGGTGCTACTTCGGACTAAGTAGGCAATTGAAAAGTTAAGTCCTCTCTCGACGAACAAAAACCAAACTCTAAAAGTCGCTCATAATTCCCGTCCTGCTATATGGTGCAGAGGCTTGGACGATGACGTCAACTGATGAGTCGGCGTTGAGTGTTTTCGAGAGAAAAGATCTGCAAAAGATTTATGGTCTTTTGCGCGTTGGCCACGGCGAATATCGCATTCGATGGATTGATGAGCTGTACGAGATATACGAGGACATTGACATAGTTCAGCGAATAAAAAGACATCGGCTACGCTGGCTAGGTCATGTTGTCTGAATGGACGAAAACACTCCAGCTCTGAAAGTATTCGACGCAGTTCCTGCGGGGGGAAGCAGAGGAAGACCTCCATTGCGTAGGAAGGACCTGGCCTCGCTTGAACATCCAATTGGCGCAACGTAGCGAAAAGAAGAAACGACTGGCGCGCTGTTGTTAAGTCGGCTATAATCGCGTAAACGGTATCTACGCCAGTAAAGATGAAGAAGAGATAAATAAGAAATTAAGCGAAATACGGATACAAGTTAATGAAAATCATAAAATTCAATAGGTTTTGTATACAAATAAATAGTTATCCTGAATTTGTCGTTTTATTAAATACGATGGCATAAAATGGGTATGTACGGTAAGACAAGCTCCTCCAGATCAAGAAAATAGGCACGATTGCGATTCTGTTAGCGCCGCAATTTGAGGGTATGGACGGAAAGAAGAGGTCCTCAGGATTAAAAAATGTGTGCCCACACATACATGTATACCCTCCTCAGACATAGTTTTCGAGATATGTGTGTTCAAAGTTTAACAATTTTACATGCAATTCGGTTTTACAGTTGGTTTGTTAACATGACATGACAAATACCAGTGTTGCCACACATTGTGTTTTGATAAAATAATCAAAAATTTTTTCGTTTAACATTATTTAATAAATAAAGATAAAAAAACGATCAGGGTTATATGTACGAGGGTCTAACTCCAGGGTAGTTCTTTTGTGTCGAGCTACTGGTAGTCTTCGGCTGCGCTTCAAAAATATAACCCTGGTCGGTCCAACACCGGGTGTTCATAGTTCTTTTGTGTCCAACTACTTTCTGCGCTGGCGGCCTTCGGCAGCGCTTCAACATAAATAACCCTGATGTGTTCATTACCGGGGTGTTCATAGTTCTTTTGTGTCGGACTACTTTCTGCACTGGCGGTATTTACTAAGTATTGTATAATAATTTTTTTCTTTATTTTTTAAATAATATATAACCCATGTGCATGAAATAAGAGTTCGTTTTGAACCATTGTCGCTTTATATCTCTAAAGATGAAACAGAAAAAATTTTCATTATTTTTTCAGGACACAAAGTATGGCAACACTATTTGTCATAAATGTAAACACACAAATCTCTTGAAAGTGTGAATGTGCAAAGTAGTTTTTAAAGTATATTTATTTTCTTAAAAAAGAAACAATAAGTGTAAATTTTGGATATATTTCACTGTGTACAGTGTAATTAAAATTGTATTAATTGAAAATGTGTGAAAAGTGGGTTAAACATTATGGGTATTATCTTCCTCTAGCAAACCTTTGCATGAATTGCAGAATTTTTCACTTGGTGCAACGGCACAATAACAAACACAGGCAGAAAATTATTTGCAGTGGATGAAAAATATGTCAGACCAAAACCCATTTATTGCATCAGCCAAAGAAGAGCAGGCGCCATGCTCACATGATTTCACCTCAAATGATGCTCTTTCGGTATTAAAGAATTTTCTTTATTCACCTAACATGATTTTCGTTACATTTGAAATTGACTTATGTATATGATCTTATGATTCTGCAACACGGCCTTCCTGACCTGCGCGCATCCTCGCGTGTCATGCTTCTCAATATAACTTAACATAAGAGTAATCTAGTAATGTGTAGTATTATTAGTATTTTATTTATTTTACAAGCTGACCCCGCAGCCATCGTCCTGCGTGAAATTATGTGTTTTGAAATGAAAAGAAAGTTAAATGTATCATTTAATTTTTTTTTCAACGTAACACAGCTTGATAAACAAAATTTTTTGGTTTCAGTTCAGGTGTACAGAAAAGAAGGTTTTCCAACTCGTGACCACGCCACGGTCGTGTATTGTATTCGATAGGTGCGTCACAATCAGTCGGGTTCCAATACACAGTTTCGGGGCATGATGAGTGCGAAACATAATAACGGCCGATCCTACTTTGAAACGCAAATGATGCGGTGGCATACCAAGCCTGTTCAAAGAACTTAGAAATACCACTAGATAATTCACGGCGTCGTCTTCATTGTCAAGACGATCGATCGATTTGTATGAGCGCAAGTCTCCCGGAATTTGACTAAGATTCTTCCAGTTTAAGTCAGCAACATCGGTATTTTTGGCAGCTAACATTGCGCGTGCACTTAAGGAATCGTAGTTACGATAATTTGGCCAATGTCCGAACATTTGTGATTAGTTCATCTTTCGTGAATTGATAAAGGGAAGATGGAATTGATATCGAACCACCGGAAGTATCAACCGAAATTCTACCATTTCCAATTTTTAGCGAAGTTTAACCGCGTACATTAATCAATAGCAAGCGAAGGTAGAAGCAATCGTCGTTTTTCGGGTGGATTGTGTAAATTCGTCCTAATGCATTAGCTGAGAACACATCTGGATGTCAATCTTAATTTTGTTGCTGGCCATGTTTCCACTGGCTGTACTGTATTCTTTGGGTTGAAATACACTCTTTGGCCATTCTCCAAATTAACTGCGAGACGCACAACAGTCGGAAAACGTTCATGAATTGCAAAAGTAAATTTCCGACAAAGCGCTTTATTGCAGTTCACGTATCGATCGTATCGTTCAAGACCAATAATCGCCATGTTGCTTCCTTTGGTGACGTACTTACAAACGTATTTAATCGATTTCATCAACCTGCAATATTAAATATTGGTATGAGTTTTGAATGTGAATTAGACAATAATGGTGAATATAGTACGATCCATATGTTGTCAACTTCGATATTAACTCTTGTAAGTTGATTGCTGAATGTTCTGTTATCTGGTGAGCGACGCCGATAGAGTTCATATCCATCATTTCCAGTTTGTGTTTCCGAAAGAAAAGCACTTGGATAGTGTTTCATGCATTTATTGTCAGACATACAAACGGAAAAAATAAACCATATTGGTTTCCACCACTTCGTACAATACTGGATCTTTCTCTACATCAAGAATTTCCGCAGAAACGATTTCATCAATTTGATCTGGTGTAACCATCATCAAAAGAAGAATGCGGAAAACCTCGCTTTTGCCACTTAACAAAGTACATCTAGCATCTAACAGCACCACATATACGTTGCTTCAAGATATAGTCAATCAAACATCGTAACTGTTGTTTGAAAAGTCATGCTGTGACATCGTGACGATCGCTTGCTGATTGACCGCGATCAATAATTCCGCACGTTTGTCACCGCATCCTGGAAGTACTTCTTGTCTTGCCTCGCCTTGGGCTGACATACCGAAATGAATGATTCAAATAATTTACAAATCAAAATGATGAAAAACAAAACAAACAAAAATTTAAAAAAAATTTTACTTGTTGGAATTATTAAATTTTCCGTCTTTTCTTCATGAAAAGTATAAGGTATTTTTATTTCTAAACTTTCCTTGATCTACAACGAACAACCTCTGAAAATTTCATCAAGATTGGTTCAGCCGTTCTCTTAGCGTTACTTACAAACAAACATTCATTCGTTTTTATGGGAAAAAGAAAAGGGCTGTTTTTAGGGGTTTTCCGGCAATTATTCGAATTTTTCTCTCCGTAAAAACCATCCTTGAACCTCAACAAACATTAAAAAAAAATTATCAAATTTGGTTCAGTCGTATGAAAGTTATGAGCGTACATACAGTTTGGCGATTCATTTTTATTTACTATATATAGATTACATTTTAATTTAACATTTTATGTTTTGTTTATTTCTATCTGACATCAATTAAACATTGCCTTCCAATATAAATCGAAAATTTTTAGTACATTGTATTACAATGGCGTCCCTTGCCTCAACTTTTTTTTTATCAAACATATCTCTTGCCACACCACTTCTCTTGTTTTTTCTTCGTACCATAACTCTCTCTCTACATTTCTTCATCACTTTACTTACATTTACTTTACATACTCAGGCTCTTGCTGCACACACTGCAACGCTCCCACGCACACTCAATTCGAGTCTATGGTACCTTATATTTTGCACTGCCTAACACCCTCTAAGTCGATATCTTCTTCTTATACCATTGGCATCATGTCCATTGGTCTTGCCTCAATAACTCTAACGGAATAATTTTTGTAACTCTATTGGCCCTGCAATTCATAGCCAACTGCACCTCTTTTAAAGCATATTGCCACGATCGCTTACTAGTCTCAACTGCTGTCAACATTGCCTTCATGGTACTCATAACGCGCTCTATCTGTCCATTCGCACGGCTGGCACCAATCGCTATCAGGTGTAAGTCAATTTTTTGTCAACCAGTGTCTCCAGTTCTCAGTGGACTGACACATGAGTGTCGTCAAATTTTCCACCCTAAAACTAACACCGAGTGTAGTTTTAAGTTTTTCCCTTGCACTTATAAAGCGCGGGCAATAAAAGAAAACATGATCAGAGTCTTCACAGCACTCTGAACACGACGGACAATTCGGACTAATGTCGTGCTGGAATCTGTACAGATAGCTTCTAAAGCATCCATGTCCTCTTAGTATTTGGGTTAGGTGGAAATCCAGGTCCCCATGTTGTCTGTCGATCCAGGAACGGATATCCGGTATGAGTCTGTAGGTCAACCGCCCTTTGAGTGAAGTTTGCCACCGCTGCTTTTATACAGTTAAGCTTTTCAATCTCTCACTTCTTTTGGATCCTGTAGTTGGCTCTGATAATTTGTACACTCGCTCGTATTCGTCACCCTAGATGTCAATGGGCATCATACTGGCTATTACCTCAGCAGCATCGCTTGAAATTGTTCGGAAAGCACTGATAACTCTTAGTGCCGACAGCCTGTGTGCTGTGTTTAACGCACGCAGCTTTTATTTGCCATCATTCTTGATAAGGCATTCAGGATTTTGTTCGCTTTACCCGCAGTGTATTCTAGGTGGTCCTTAAATTTGAGCCTTGAGTCTACTATTACTCCCAAATATTTTAGGTGTGGCTGTGAATGAATCTGACACTCCCCTATGGTGAGAGAAATACTTTCCTCCACTTTTCTTGTACTTATGAGCAACACTTCAGTCTTCTGCTCCGCCAGTTCTAAACTCATTGAGGAGAACCATTGGCGCAAACCGTTTATGCACTCGTTGCATTTGCTCCGGAGGTCATCGAGGTGTTTAGCAACTGCTACCACAATAAGGTCGTCTGCGTATGCAACTAATTTAATAGCTTTCAGTTGGTGTCTCCTTAGTACCCCATCATACATTATGTTCCATAAAAGGGGGCCTTGTACCGAGCCTTGCGGTACTCCACTCGAGATAGAGTAGCTCTTGGTGCCTTCATCTGTATTGAATAAAAGTCGCCTGTTTTCAAAATAACTTATGACAATTTCCATAAGATATTGAGGAGCGCACATGTCGTACAGAGCCTTGATTATGTTTGCCCATTTGCAGAGTTGAAGGCATCCAGGGTGATCAGCGCACAATATTTTTTTGTTCCGCCTTTCCATCGCTTGCCACTTACTGCGGTATCAACGACATCGTATAAAGCGTCAATGACAGACCTCTTTTTCATAAAGCTGTATTGTCTTTCTGATAATCCGCCGGCTTTCTGAATTACTAACTCCAAGCGGTTTCTTACTATGCTTTCATATACTTTGCCAATAGTGTCAAGCATGCACAGAGGTCGATATGATGAAGGTTCATCCGGAGGCTTTTTTGGTTTAGGGAGTAGAACCAAACGCTGGACTTTCCATGGGTCGGGAAATATTCCTTCTTTTAAGCGGGCATTATACATTTCTGCGAATAATTTTGGTTTCAAAGTCATGGCTTCCTTTAATGCTCTGTGTGGTATACCATCTAATCCAGGCGCTTTGCTGCTTTTAATTTTTTCGGTTATGGCCAATATTTCTTCTTCACTAACTAGCAGTGGTGGCTCTACGACTTCGGTTCGGGGCTTAGCATAAGAAATAGTGTGGTGTTTTGGGAACAAGGTTTCCACGATATTTCTCATAACAGATGCGCTTTTGGGTTGATGTGCCTTATTTTTAAATTTAGATATACGGATTTTGTATGCTGTTCCCCAGGAGTCTTCGTTTGCTTCCTCACAGAGTTTTTCAAAATACTTCTTTTTACTGCAGCCAATGGCTGATTTTAGAAGTTTCTTCTGACTTTTAAATATTTGTCTGAGACTGCTTTCATTTTCTTCCGGTTGATTTCGTTGTAGGCGGCGTCTAGCTGAATGGCAGAGCTTTCTAAGTCCAGCTATTTCTTTATTCCACCAAAACGCTGGCTTCCGGTTGTTGTGGTGGACTGTACTACGCATGGTTGCGTCGCATGCTGGGAACAGTTCTTTTCGCACTGAGGATACCAAGTGCATGGCATCTTCTCCTTGTATATTTGCTGAACTCCAGACCACCTCAAAAAGTTCGGCATCAAAATCGTTTTGTTTGCAGTTTCGTTTTTGGCATGTGCTCCTGCTGCGGCGTTCCGTTCCTCCGGCATAAGAGACTTCAGCAATAACAGCCATGTGATCACTATATGTAAATATGTCCGTCACCGCCCGCCTGCTAAGAGCGTCGTTGGCGAACATGAGGTCGATTATAGAGCCTTTGTTTCAAGATCGTAAGATTCGTTTGGCCGAGGAATTCAAGTATCAGACGCGCACGATGGCTTGTGCGCCTACTACCCCAAGCGGTCGACCACGCATTGAAGTCACCTGCGATTATAATTGGCGATTTGTCTTTGGTTTCTAGAGCAAGTTCCAGGAGGAAGTCTTCAAAATCTTTAATTGATGCACTGGGTGGAGCATAGCAACTAACAAAGTATATGCCTCGTATATTTGCCCATGTGAAAAAATTATGACCTCCGGAGCGAGACATAAATGGTTGTCCTTTACGTGACCATATTGCAGCCTTGCCAGATATGTCTGTAGTCCAGGTGCTTTCCGAACGCTGAGAGTATTGTTCGCTTAGAAAGGCGACATCAATGTTTTTTTCAAATACTGTCTGTTTTAGTAGCTCTTGTGCTGCTACGCAATGATTTAGGTTTAATTGTATTATCCTCATTTCCCTAACGATTTCGCCATTTCGAGATACCGAGTGTGCTCCTTTGCAAAGCATGCAGCTTGGATTGTTAGTACATGACTTCGCTACATGTCCACCGGCTCCACAACGTGCACATAAACACGACCTGTCCACGGGGTTGGAACATTTGTGTGCCATGTGCCCCAGATGGAAACACCTGAAGGGGAATAGGGGACTGTTCCCGGAGGCGTCATACAGTCCACCCGATCCTTATTTTGCCTACCTTGAGCGTAGTCTTGGCATCCTGGGCGCGCAGGCATAAAACAGCTTTTTGAGTACCGCTTCGGGTCTTTCGCATACTCTTAACGTTTATTTTTCCCAGATTTTTTATTCCACACTCTTTTTGAATGGCTTCGCAAACCTCTTCTGGAGAAGTTATTTCATCCAAATCCTTGCAAATAGTCATAACGTTGTGGGTTTTGGGCTGTATCACAGCCATTTCACCGACCACTCCTTCTAAGGCACTTTGGAACGCTTCGGCTCTCTTATCCGCTTGGTTTTTCAGCTCTAATAGCAGGTCTCCTTCCAACGTTTTTCTTATGTACGTGACGCTTGAGCCCAATTCCTTTAAGCCACTGTCACCTTTTATTTTCAGGAGAATATCCGCGTATGATGCTCCATCCTTTTTCGTAAGTATGATGGCTTCTGGCCTCGATCTAATTTTCTTTTCGAGTGGTCTTCGCTTTTTAACAACGTCCACCCAAGCTTCGCCTGCGCTGGGTCTAACCGTTGTATTTGCTTAAATCAATTTCGCTGCCTCGCTGTAGGTGGGCTGCTCCATTTTATTTGTATTTTTCGGCTTCTAAGAGTGAGGTAGAAAGCCTATTGTCTCACGCATCCTTTTCGGGGTATTTACCTCCTTAGCCATTGGGGAAACCTGGGATGCTTTCCCTACCATAGTTCTTTTAGGTAGGTTTCTGCTTCTCTCAGCCTTAGCGTGTAGCGCCACTATGTTGCTTACTAGGTCGCGCATAGCCTGGTTTATGTGCCTTTGGCTAGCCATCATGTTCTCCAGTTCTTTTATTTTACTACCCAACTGGTTAAAGTTTTGGGTAGTTTCGCTACTTGCATTTTTTCGGAGAGCTTGCCTCCTTCAATTATGTGGTTGGCATTTTCGCATTCTCTTTTTGATCCAGCAGTGGTGGATAGCTCACTTTTTCCATTAGGAGGCGTTCTCATAATTCTTGAGTTCCTTCTAAATGGATTCTCCGGGGTGCATCCACTACTATTCTCAGAGGCCATACCTCAATGAGAAAGTAGTTGGAAGCTATTGACAATAAGTATGTTCAGTCACTGCCCCTAAAATATTGCTTATATTTTTTGTGGTTGGCAATGCCAAAACCAAAGGGAATATGAAAAAGGAGAAACAAAAAGGAGAACAGCTGAATGATCAAAACAAAAACGGCAATGCAAAAATATTGGCACGCGTTTTGTTAGGATTGCTGTTTTCAGGGGAAAAATAATATGTTTTGAATAAAAAAAAACACAAAATATATGCGGGTAAGTGCAAATGAATTTTAATTCAAAAATACAAATTGTACCTATCTTAACTTGCAGATTTAGTGTCCGTTTAGTTCTTTTAGCTTTCGAAAAGTCTCAGCAAAGAAATTGCTAACTATTGGTGTGAAAAACTAGGAATTCCTGACAAAACCCCAGGACCGCACCAAAAAAACAACCACTTCACTTGAATTTTCAACGCAATTGTAGGTATGGGGTGGAGTTCCCGAAGTTGACTTTGAAAGCTTGCATGTGATGCAATTTTCAACACATTTTCGGATGTATTTAAACATATTCGGAAACCAATACTGCGTATTACCTTATCTAACGTTTACTCCTATTCTAAGTGCATTATGGCCTCATGTACATGATTTATCACCGATCGGTATTACCGGCAGGCATCGGCTTCGTCCGTTTCTTTGTATCACCCTATACAACATGCTTGATCGCATTTCATATGTTTTAGCGTCTTCATGTTCGTTATTTTGCAACTTTGTTACTAAGTCCAAAATATCTGCGTCTAGCGAGTAGCCAGTTATCTGTAATATCTGGCATGCATATGCATACCACAGTTATTTTGGTTGTTTTAGTAGGCTTGACAATTGAGAGCGGATTGCGCGAAAGGAAATCTACATGTGCCATACTATTTCCTTTTCTATATTCTGCCTCAAACTCAAAGGATTGAAAATATGCCCACCACCGATGGACCCTTGGCGTCAACTCTTGTTTGTGATGACTAGTTTTGAGTGAATTACAATCCGTAAATACAACAAATGGACGACCATGTAAATAATGGCGAAAGTGTTTGTACACAGCCAACGTCTCCAGTTCCCGTAGTACACTTGCTAAAATACTCTATGACTCTTGTTTTACCGTTTACCTTGTGCATTAATATTGCACCATAGCCATCTAACGTCAGTGTGGAGTTCAATTGGTTGCTGTGGGTCATAAATAATGAGAACCGAATCACTAACCAATGCCGCTATTATTTCTTGGCGCACCTGCTCATGCTTCTCTTGCCACTCAATGTTGCTGTTTTTTGAATACAAGGGTTTCATTAATTCAGAAAATCGAGGAACAAATCGTCGAAAGTAGGAAGACAAGCCAATAAACTCTTTCAGTTTCGTAATCGTCTGTGGAAATGGCAATGCGGCTAATGCCTGAATTTTTCGCGGTTTTGGTCTTATGTCACCATTTTCAATTTTATAACCTAAATATTCAACGCTTGACTGCAAGAAAGAAAACTTATTTATATTTTAAGAAAACCCGGCATTGGACAACCTTTGCAGTACCTCCTTAAGCCTATTAAATACCTCCTTTTAGTGCTAGCAACAATTGAAACATCGTCAATGTAAAAAATCGCATACGCCACTTCGCCCAAGGCTCGCATGAAACACAGATGAAGCGTTCTTCAAACCAAAGGGCAAGGCTGTAAATTTATATTGGCCTTCAGTTGTAACGAATGCTGTGCGTTCTATTGAGTCGGGATGGATTGGTACCTGGTAAAAGCCACTCGCCATATCAAGACTTGTAAAATACTTGCTACCACGCAGTCTATCAGTTGGGCAACGGAAATTTATCAGGGACCGTATTGGCATTTAATTCACAATAATCGATACATAAACGATCTCTGCCATCTTTTTTTTAAACAGTAATACTATGTTCGGACCGACATTGAAAACATTTTGAAAACACATTTGTATGTTGTGGAACGTAAGTCGTTCGGACCGACAATTTGTGTTTTCGCTGAGTTTTCACTGACAGCTCACAAATTTATTTGTTTGTTTACATTTGAGCAACGAGAATGGTAAGTTTTGAAATCCTTAATATTTGCTTATAATTATTACTAAAGATCGTGTTTTTTAGAATTCTGAGAAAAAGATGTTAATTGCGAAAGCATTGGCTTTAAGAAGCCAAATAAATATCCTGCCCATCGACAATTATTCAAGAGAACTCTTGAAATGTCTTACTACTCAGCACCATGCCTTGGCAAAAAAGATAGCCGAGTTAAAGAAACAATATCTAATCGTATTAGATTTAATAAAGGACAAAAGTGTGTATATGTTCCTATTGGTGCAAAAGCTTTCAATTATATATTATTAATTCCAGCAACGTAAGAATCAGTTTTGGGAACACGATTGCCAACGAAACGGATCTGCTTTTTTTAAAGAGAACTTTCGCATGAACCGAAGTTCCTTTGATAAATTATGTGACACCCTCCGCCCGTTACAAAAAATGGATACAAATTACCGAAAAGCTATTCCTATCGAGAAAAGAGTGGCTATAACATTATTTGCTTTAGGGTCATCTGCAGAGTATCGTAGTATCGCCAACATGTTCGGTGTAGGAAAATCTGCGGTTTGCGAAATTTTACTGGAATTTTGCACCGAAATCTGAAGATTACTGCAGCCATCCTCTTTTAAAATGTTGCCTCTAAACAGAGAAAAATTTCAGGCGTAAATGTGCAGTATTCATTATTGGGGATTCGGCTTTTCGATTTAGCAAACAACTAATGAAACCGTATCCATTTAGCGTAAATCAAAATAATGGTGAGAAGGTATTCAACTACGCTCTTTCGAAAACACGTAGAGTTGTCGAAAATGCTTTTGGACACCTCAAGGCCCACTTTCGCCGCATCGGAAAAGGAATTGACAACTCTGTACGGAATGCCAACTCCATAATAAAAGCATGTTGCGTCCTTCACAATTTTTTAAATTATAACAACGACACGCTAAACACTAAATGGTTACGCGCTTTGGAAGAGTTGGAGACTAGACGCCAGAATCCGTGTGATATTTCATATGCATCTGACGACCCAATTAATGGAGAAATGATTCGGACAGCACTTTGTACATATTTTGGTAAGTACATGTACATATTGTATCACAATATCTACATTTTACACAATTACATATACATTAAATCTAAGATAAAGTTGTACACACCAAACAAAATTCAATTTTATATATCAACGTTAAACATATATTATTAAACAGAAAATACTTATATTCATTAATTTTTTTATTTATTTAGAAATTGAAGTAATCGTTCATTTGTTTCTTTAGAATCTTTTATATATTGTTCCATCATTTCGGTTTTTTTATTATCATTTTCAACCATTTTTTTTGTTAAGTCCTTAATTTCTTTGCTGGTTTCAATGGATTGCTGACTAGCTTTCTCGAGCTGTTTTTCAATTTGTTCAAATTTTTTTGCTCTGAAAATGATTCCTTCTTTTATTAATAGCATCACTCGGCTCGGGAGACGGTACTGGTAGCGAAGAAGTATCGCTTGGCGACATCGGCATAGATGAGGGCGATGGTAGGCAAACCGGCGATGACAATGGAGATGCAGCAACGAATGTAGAAGACGAAGCCGTTTCCACCGAAATTTAGAGTGGTTCGGAGTTAGTAGAACCTTTTTAAAAATGTATATATGTATGTAAATATAAATAATAAATTGAATTACAAAACAAATGTTTCTTACTTTTAAAACTTTCCTCCACTAAGCTCTCGGCGTTGTAGCTGACGTACGGCAACAGTACGGCTCTCATGTTATCATAAAGTGGCCACTGCGAGGGAGAACCGCCAGTTCACTCGACTGCTGTCTTCTCTTTCCTGTAAAACAAGATATATATGTAAAAACTCTATTTTTTCTTAATTTTATTTAATTACATACCTATATCTCTGTGAAATTTCGATTTTATTTTACTCGCCGTGAAATGCACACCTTGTTGCTGCATCTCCATTGCCATTTCCTCCACTATGTGGTTGTTTTTCCTAGGACCGCGAAAAGCACTTATTTTGCTCTGCCACAATTCAATTAGTAGGGCTTCTGCCCTATCACTCCAACAATTTCTTTTCTTATATTTTTGTTTTCCATTTTTGAAATTAATATCAATTGACAGCTGTATTTTTATATGGAATGTGAACAAATATCAAGTGACAATTTAGGGCCGGCAAAATATGTCTTCCAAAAAAATCGATTAAACTAGAGCAGGCACCGATTATAATGAGTGGAATGTAAGTTTTCAAGAAGTTTTCAGCGAAAACTGTGTTTTCGTTTGACAGATTTTACATGGACGAAAACACAAGCTTTCGTGCGAAAACCAGTTTTTCCCACGAAAACATGTTTTCGTTGTCGGTCCGAACATAATATAACATTGGACTTGCGAAAGGGGAACAGTTTGGACGTATGACTTTAGCTACCAGAAGTTCTTGTATTTTACCTCTCACTAATAATTTTTCTTCTACGCTTAACTTGTATTGACAATATTAATTTTGAAAATTTCGTGAAACAAAATCTCAATTGAAAGCTCAAATACCTTTACAGTAGCAAGAATTTGCATTGAACATGTTACTGAACCCTCACCTACCCCGCTTATAAGTACAGTATTATTCATCCTCTTGCCCATGAACTTATTAGCTAGTTTTTCTTTTAATAGGGAACACTCTGTCCCTGAATCATAAAAGTATGGAACGGACTCAATTAGTAAGTACATGATCCCCTTTGGATCGACGATGCTGCACACATCCACTCGCTTTTCATACGTATTGCGTTTGCTTGACGACGAAGCTGCCGTACATTTGGTTGCAATATGGCCTAGCTGGCCGCACTTGTATGGTTGACACATCTCTCTTCGATGTGGTGTTGCTGTGAGTCGAGTTGAATTTTGGGTCACTATCGTCTCTAGATTTTCTGCTTCGACATTCTGCCATCTTATAGCCAGGTTTGCCGCAAGAGTGACACTTTCCTTACCACGACGTTCTCTGCTTCTTCCGTTCTGGGGCACTGGTACAGTCTGATGTCTCGCAGCCATTGCGCTTACCAAACGCATAGGCCCGCAATTGTTGATGCAGTTCACTTCGGGTTTTGATGTATGTCGAAAATAATAATCGCTGCAGCCCTTTGTCTATTTGCGCAGCATGCGCCAGCACGACCGATACAGCAATTCCTTCTTTACTCAAAATTTTCCATTTTGGCAATGCGCCGTTACATATCTACTGGCGTACACAGGCACACACTCACTTGGCCTTGGTATGCTGCTGAACATATTTAAAAATATAGCAGCTGGCGTCTCTACACCTTCATATTTTTGAATGAATAGTTCTCGGAATTAGTACCACTTTATTCCACTGTAGCAGGTCTGAGATATCCATTAAGATGCTCCTCCTTCCAATAAGTTACTTAGCGCCTTGACGAGAGCTCTACCATCCAACATGTTCCCTGCCATGATTATATCGACGGTTTTACACCAAGCAGTGGCATCTGCATTCCCAGTATCGGGAGAAAACTTTAGAAGCGTTACTTTGTTGCTGGGTTGCATCGCCATTCTGGGAAAAGTTTTGTTTTGCGCTTCAAAAAACGCACGCCACTGATCGTTTGATAAATTTTGTGGCGAGGCACATCCCACTTTTGATGGAGGAGAAAAGGTAATGGCACCGGAGATGATGGTGCATCTTCTTCTTCCATAATTTCCTTATTCACCAAAGCACAGCAAGTCGCCTGTCAACTTCTTTCGTCTGTGTTCTCAAAATAAGTGACGCCCAAGCCATTGCTCTCATTGCCCTAAGGGTGTCGCGAAATCTTACAAGGGGGGTCGCCAGCTGAAAGAAAAAGTCGAGGTTCTTACACAACGAAAACACAATTTTAATGAGAAAGATGTGCTTGTTTATTTTTCATTAGTTTATCAAATTGTCGTGTTATTTTTGAAACATTAATAATTAAATCATTTTCTAATTGCAGTCCATTTCTCTTTTTAGTTTTAATGTCTACCAATGAAGAAAATGTCAGTTCACACAAGTATGAAGTGGCGAATGGTTTTATTTTCATCCAAAATACGTCGACACTTTGCGAATAAAATTCCATTTTAAGCATGCCATCAGTAGCTAATTCTAGAAGACATTCTTTCATTTTTGTGTTGACATCAGCTAGATCTATTGATTTGTCCAAAAAGGGATTTAAAATCCATCTACGCCCATTGTCAGCTTCAGAGTGAAAGTCTGGAAAGTATGTCAAAAGTTTCTCTTGTAAATTATGCAAGCTTTGTATCATGCAAGGAATATGAGCCGATACTCCAAAACTTTGGTCTGATGCATTATCTTCAACAATCTTCTGAACACACGGAAAAGACTCAAACATTTTGTTTTGCAGAGAGGTCGACCACAAACGAAGTTTTGCGTGAAATGCTTTTACTTTATCTTTAGCTGTTAAAATATTTTCTTCTCTTCCCTGAAGGTTCTTGTTCCAATTGTTAAGGTGGCTAAAAAGATCTGCCAAAAATGCTAATTTCAAGAGCCAAATAGGGTCGGAAAAACGGTAAGCATATTCTGATTTTGCATCTTGTAAGAACATT
The DNA here is from genome assembly GCF_016617805.1 of Bactrocera tryoni. NCBI lineage: Eukaryota > Metazoa > Arthropoda > Insecta > Diptera > Tephritidae > Bactrocera > Bactrocera tryoni. The sequence goes on from NW_024395824.1 coordinate 1,300,192, forward strand.
AACAATTCAGCTCTCAGTTCCAGAACTCTTGTCAATACCTTTCCCTTGGATAGCCACCTGACCTCTGTGTGATAAAGGAGATTTTGATGAAGCGAGCCCATATTTTCACAAACGATTCTGAATAGCCGGGTTTGCAAAGCTTTACCTTTGATAGAATTCACAGTTTTTATTACCTCCTTGAGCACGTCATTTAAAGCGGAAGGTACTACCTTAGCAGCTAGAGCCTGTCGATGAAGAGAACAGTGTGTCCAGGATATGTTTGGTATTATCGATTTTAATTTTGCAATGAGTCCGCTATTTTTGCCAGTCATAGCTTTAGCGCCATCGCTACAAATAGCGATACATTTTTTCAATCAATATCGTAGTCGCAAGTGCTTTCTAAAAACATATAGACACTGGCCAGTAGTGTTTGCAAGAAGTGCTTTGCAAAATAAGATTTCTTACGTAATACTGTCATCTGCTTCAAAGCGCACAAATACTACAAACTGTGCACAGTCGGTAACATCTGTAGATTCATCGAACTGCAAAGCAAAATGTTGGCTATTCTTTAATTTTTCGACTACTTGTTCTTGAATATCCTTGGCCATATCGTTTATTCTGCGTGAAATAGTATTGTCAGAAAGTGGTATTTTTCTTAATTTGTTTGCCTCCTGCTTACTGACCATAATTTCAACCATATCGAGTGCCGCTGGCAAAATAAGATTTTCGGCAATTGTATGTGGTTCCCCTGCTTTAGCAACTCGATATGCGACTTTGTGGCTAGCTAATAATGTTGATTCGTTGACACTGGATGCCTCAAAATAAACCAAACAATATACAAATGAACAGTCAATAAAAATTAAGGACGCGGAACCTTTGCACACCGAAATTAAGTATAATCAAAAGTTGTATGCAAATAACAAAGAAATAAACACCAACAGTAAAAATATACTACAAAAAACTAAAAAACACGCTTTGACGATAACGTAAACTAAAAAATCAAAAATAATTGTTAATATGGAAAATAAATAAGTAAAAATAAAACCGAGGGGGGTTGCATCCGGAAGTGCAGGCAGAAGTGAAAACTTGAACTTATATTTTTATTGTGTTCTCTGTCTCACATACCCAAGAATATGAAGACATAAATATATGCATGCATCAGAGAGCTGCAACGGGTATATCATTTTCGTGCACACTCAAATGTCCATTCTGATTTTGTTTGATCAAACTTTTCAGTATGAATACATGTATTGATCGCTAGGAGATATGTTCAAAACGAACGAGCCTTTCGCGACACTCGAACCACAAGCATATCTGTTTGTTTTAATAGAGTGCCGAGTTGACACTCGTTTGTGAACGAGCTGAAACTCTAACCCGATCGTATTGAATGTGATCGAGTTACACACGATTGTGCACAAAATTTGACAATATGTATGTGTGTAATAGGCAGTCATGCTATTATTGCGTAGTGATTGTCAACGGTTAGTGGTTTTGTTTGTTTTGTTTACTTTTTATAATTCATAATGACAACAATAGAAAATTCGGTTTGTGAGAACATTTCCAATGGCACCTACACCTTGCCTGGTAGGCGCAAAGGCCGAAGTTTCGTCTGGAACGTTCTGTCGGAAATATTAAAGCCAGATGAAACTGTAGTAGAAGGTTTCGTGTACTGTCGCTCTTGTTTAAAAGTGTTAAAATATTGCAAAGGTCAGACATCTAATCTGGTTCGTCACCCATGCTGTAAGAAAATAAAAGAGGGTCAACAGTTAAAAACTGTCACAGCGTCAGATAAAAACGAGGCCATTGAAAGATGTACATCGTGGATTATTGAAGACTGCCGGCCATTTTCGGCAGTGCAAGGTTCTGGCTTCTCGAAACTGGTAAAATTCTTTATTAAGATCGGTGCAACTTATGGCGAGAACGTTGATGTAGAAAATTTGCTACCTAACGCAACAACAATTTCCCGCAAAGTCCAAAGGTACGCAAGTGAAAAAAAAGAACTTAAAGATGAAATAAATAGCATTGTGACCAGCGGTGGAGCTTCAGCTACAATCGACATGTGGACGGACAACTACGTAAAGCGGAACTTCTTAGGCGTCACCTTCCACTACCAAAAAGACCTAAAATTTTATGATATGGTGCTGGGTATGAAGTCCATGGATTTTCAGAGATCTACGGGTGATTATATCTTTAAGAAGCTTGATGATTTGTTTAAGGAATATGGAGTTCAGAATATGGACACAGTTAAATTTACTACTGACAGGGAAGTAATATGTTAAAAGCATTGCAAAAAATATACGCATAAACTGCAGCAGCCATCTATTTTCCAATGTTTTGGATAAGTCGTTCGCGGACACAAAGAGCTGACAGATGTCTTAGAGTCTTGCAAAAAAATTGTAAAATATTTTAAAAAAGCAAATTTACAGCATTTACTACCCACTTCATTGAAAGCCCAATGTCCAACTCGGTGGAATTCCCACTACGGAATGATCAAATCCATAATTGACAATTGGTTTGAAATTAAAAATGTTCTAATTGATAACGGAGAAAGCCAACGATTGCTACACGTTAATATACCGATTTTAAAAGTCTTGTTTGAATTGTGCAAGGATTTTGAAACCGTGTTCAAGAAATTACAACTTTGTAGTTCTCCATCGCTGTGTTATGTTTTTCCATCTATTTTAAAAATAAAAAATATTTGCGAACCGAATAGTGATGACATAGCTGCAATATCGTTGTTAAAAGCGAATATTAAACAAAAAATTGAGGAAGTATGGGTCGCCAATTTAAGTATATGGCATAAAGCTGCATGCTTTTTGTACCCGCCTGCTATAAACATGCAGCCAGATGACTTACATTGTATAAAGAATTTTTGCATTTCTCAAATTCAATATAATACACCAACTTCTACACAATCATCGTCTGTGTTATTGACGGAAAACGACTCCGTAAGCCCAACCACTCCCGTTTCTGCTTCGACATCACGTTTTTCTTTTAATGAAAGTGACTTAGAACAAAGTCATTCAAGTTTCCCAGCTACGAATTCCAATAAAAGCAATGATGCATTCTTTTTCTCAAATTTGCTTAAGCCATCTGTCTCAAATACCACAGAAAACCCTGAAGACGAAGTAGAAAGATATAGCAAGGAAGTAGTTGAGATGACTGAAGCTTTCAATTTGATGGAGTGGTGGCAAATAAATCAGAAGAAATACCCTCATTTATCAAAACTTGCATGTCAGATTCATTCAATGCCAGCTAGCAGTGCAGCGGCCGAGAGATCTTTTTCTTTAGCTGGCAACATAATATCAGAAAAAAGAAATAGACTGGGACCCGGATCGGTAGACAGCTTGTTGTTCTTAAATTCGTACTATAAAAACTATACTGATTAAAAATTATAAAACTTAACACGATCTCATATGTTTTTAACTAATAATATAATGTATTTCTATTATTTATTATTTTTTTCTTGAAATTTATGTTTTAAAAAAATCAAAATATTTAAGAAATATTTAAGTGCAATGAAATGTTTGTTTTTTATTTATAATGTGTTAATTAATAAATGAAATAAGTTTTGAGTGAATTCTATTCTTTAATTGAATTATTATTATTTAATATGTAATATGTACATACATACGTCTAATTCAACCAACGAAGCTAAGACAGAACGCGACATCCCGACGCCAACAAACATACATATGTGTGTACGTATGTTTATCTATTATTCTTTGGTCTTCGAGTGCCACTCGAGTGTGTTGATCACAATCAACACGTGCACGACACACCCGAAAATATAATATACACAAAATCCGAGTTTGCTGCTTGAACCCGAAGCCGCTCTCTGGTGGACACTCGCTTGTGATCGTTTTGAAGAGAGTATGATCAAACAGACTCGAACACACAGAAAGCAGCTGCCGGGTGTGCCACTTGATCGAACCCATTGCTGCCGAGTGTGGCGCTCGCTCGTGCTCGATTTTTAATGAGGGTGATCGAACAGGTTCGAACACACCCAATGCAGCTCTCTGGTATGCATGCCCATGATGATACTCCCAACCACAGCATTGTGATATTTTCATTCTTCAATTTTTGCTTTGAACCAGGCAATCGCAATGTATGCAAATATGTATACTTTTGTGTTTGCCGTCGGCATTTCCATACTGGCATGTAAACATAATTATGATATGAGTACAATTTTGTTTGAATGAATGAATAGTAATATTTATAGCCAATTTGGACTTGCATATTTAATAATTTTATTTGATTTTTACATAATATACTGTACTAATAAATATTTTTGTATTATGTTTCTTAGTAATAGAAATTGAATTTATCACAACAATTTATATCGTCTATCATATTTATCTTATTATCAAATCATGATTATATCACTTATCAATATATTACATGTGCGCGGATTGATGGACGTTCATATACATACATTCATTTATACTTATATGTACATATATTTGTATACACTTCCGAACAAATAATGCACAAGCATACAAACATACATATGCGTACACATGTGAATATGTCACCAAGAAAAAATTGAAACTTTGTTCTACAAAAATAATTGTCTCAAATAACAGAAGCATCAAAAGTCAATATGGCAGCCAAATTGGCGAAGAACAATTGTTGTAAATTTCACAATAAAAACGATTTCATTCATAAACGCAGGCGCAAATTCCACAAGCGACCTCGCTTCATTCATAAAAACAGACGCCGTAACATTTCCCCGAGCATGCCATTGCCAACAAGCGTCTTTTCGCGACGATGGCAAATGCTAAAAATCATAAATTGAACAACTTTCTGATGCTTCTTCACAGAAAGAAGTGAGAAAAGTGGCAACAACGCAGTTGTCGATTTATAATATTTACCTATTCTAAAATATTTTTCCGTGACTCGCAAAAATCTGCGTCAATATGTATTCACGCTCATACGTATACATACATACATATTTACGCACGTTCGTAGGCAAAGCTGTTACAGCGGCAAGGGAAGCGTTGACAATCGGCGGCCATTCGTTTATTTTTCTATCATCACACAAGTTGGATTTTCTATCATCACACAAGTGCTGTACACAATGAGCGCGACAGACTGCAAACGACATCTGTCAAATATTAGAATACACACGTTCTTAGGGACACAGCTATTGAGGCAGCTGCACAACTACATAACTGTGTCCATAAGAACGTGTGTATTTATATTGTCGCGCTCAATGTGTTCAGCACTTGACTCTTTGACAAAACGCCAGTTTCGGCCATTGGTTGACCGACAACGGAGATGCGAAAGATGCGTGCGACACCTGTTATTATGAATGTATGTACATATGTATGTTGCTTGCTTTCGTAAACATACAGACAAATGTGCCAAAGAAATAATTCATGTAGTACATATTATGTACATACTTATATGCCATAGAAATTCTATTGGTGCAAATATGGAAATGATAACGAAATAATGCGAATATGCATATTTCATGAAGCTCATCAATTTTCTTTGAAGAAATTATATATAAATATAACTTTTTTGAAATAATTAAAAAATTAAAAAATATAATTAAATTATTTTTACCAAATTTTTCACGATTTTGTAAAAAACTTAAAACTTTTATAATTTTTGCTGAAAAAAATGGTTCATATGATACAAGATAAATCACGCATATGTGACTCAGAGAATGCTTCTTTACATTCTTTGTGTGACTTTGTATATTTTTCTTCAAAGCATTTCTCTTTATTCATTCTCGCATGAATTCAGTCGTTTTACATACATATATTTCTGCCAGAGAACGTGCTCATTTCTGCGGAATAGCAGTGAGAATGGTGAATTCCTTCCAATCGAACATCATACAGAATTCAATTTGCACCTTCTCTATATCTTTATGTTCTCTGTCTGCACGAACGAATGCCCATGCAAAGAGCGCGAATAGTATACATATATTATAAGAATACACGCGGAGTATATCTGTGTAAAATCTCATCTGTGACGAGAATGGCTAAAAATGCTCACCCACAAAAGTGCCAAACGTGCCATAAGAAGTTTTCACTTCAAAAATAGTATTATTGTGAAAAAAGGGTGGAGCGCTTTTTAAGAGCTGATTTATAGTGCACCCCACGTTTTTTCATTATTTTCTTACTTACCTGAATTATAGTATTTTGCTGCTGACTAAGAGCTTTCAGCTTTCGTTCAAAGAAATCCCACGGCTTATAAGCTTCTTTTTGATGCTTGGTTGTGAGATGCCGCATAAGCTTTGACGGTTTCATACTCTCACGTGATAAAACATCGCCGCAAATTACACATTGAGGTTTATTATTTATGACTGTGAACCCGTATTTCAAATAACTGTCATCGTAATATCTATTTTTTTCGGATTCGATTCACCACCACCGCTATTGATACTCGTACCAGATGTTGAAGGCTGCGATCTTTTGAGAAATTTATCCATTTTATAAACGCGCAGAGCAAGCGAAAAAACAAAATAATGACGTCTGAACTCATCGGCGACTACGCTTAACTGAGTGATGAGAGTTGAAACAAAAGAACATTGCGGGTGGCGCGAGTTAATTTATTTACTCGTTATGAATAAAATAAATATAATTTTAAGTCAGCCAATGAGATTGGTACTGACTGAACCTTTATTCGTTTAATAATTCACAGTATACACATGTACTTAAGTATTGAATATATTAAACTTAAACTGTACCTTTACAAGTGGTATACAGAACTTGTTACTCGGCAGTCGATAATGATAAAGTAACTTCGAGGCTATTGTTCCAGTTGCTTATATATGCTATGCTTATCGCTGCTCATACTATTGAGATGCTAGTTGTTTACTAGTAAATAACTATTTGGGTTGTTATTGTTTGTTGTACTGATAGTGCGCTTCTATTGTTGTAAGATAAAGTTGTTTTGATGATTTTTCTTTAATGTTTACTGAAAGATAAGGTTGTGGTTAAAGGTTAAAGTATTAACTCTCCCCACTCTTGTGAAGAATAGATCTCCTGATCTATACTTGAGTCTTGAGTAGATGAGTCATTCCTACACGTTCTATGGTAGCGTTGTAGTTTCTTAGATATACAGTTGTTTGATAAATTATATATAGTTTGAATATTACAAATATACTTAATCCTAGGACTACAAGTACTCCTATAGTTATGAATATATTCTTGATTGGGTGTTCTTCAAATGGTATTAAAATTTGTTTAATTTTTTAATGTTGTCAAATTGATATTCGTTTTCTGATTTCAATATTTCAAGAATGTGAATTCTTTCGTTTCCATTAGCTATAATATAATCTTTAATTTCTTGTTCCTGGTTGTGGAATACTTCTGAGTCAATAATAATTGTTTCATTAAATTGTATTAAATTCGATCCTTCCAATTGATTTTCCGTTTAAAATATGTTTTCCTTGTAATACGACATTACCATGTCCTAAATCTATAATAGGTGCGTTATTTTCTTGGATAACATTACAATGGGCTTGTAACCTTTGATCATTGGTATTGCTACAATTGTCATTAGGTTCTTGTTTACAAATATATTTACTTAAATTACTTTTACATTTAGATGCTAATATTATTTTATCTCCACATTTACTTACGATTTTATTCATATCCAAAATGCCTTGACGATAGGATAATGGAGTAACTTTGTATGTTGTGCATTTCTTTTCAATGACTGGATATTTATAAATTACAATGAAAGTGTCGTCTAATCTACCTACATGCGTGTCTGCATATTCGAGTATGTCAATAACCGGTATACTAGTTTGTCCCTTTCCTAATATCCTTTCAATCTCGTCCGTATTTATTGCTGCTGAATAAAAATTTCCGTTGTTCGCGAAATTAATTGTAATAGTTAAGTCAAATAACTCCTTGCATAATTCCTGCAATACAACTTTTTGTTTAATTGTCTTAATATTAAATGTTTTCATCATTATTTCAAAGTTGGAATTAATTTGTCTTTGTTTGTTATTATTTTCAATTATGTCGTTGAGTATTGTTTTAATTTCAATCAGGTCGACGTGGTCTGGGACTCCTGTGATAAATTTCAAAATCGATCCTAAGAAATCAAGAGATCTTGAGCGTCTGGCTCGTCCATTATTCAGTAGTTGTTTTCTGAGGATTTCTATTCTGTTGAACAATGCTGTTTCTGTTGCGTCTTCACTAGGCATCTCTCCTTTATGTTCGGCGATTTTGTAGAATGGTTTAAGTATTTTGCTTAAGTTCGTCATATGGAATAGGTACTCATGTTCTTGATACAAAAATGATGGGTCAGTCTCGGTTAACACGTACTTGCAATCTTGTAAGTCCTGAGCTAAGGATGTTGCTAGGATTAATGTTAGCGTTATCATCATCATTGTTTCTGAGGTTGTCCTTGTGTACGATCTTCCCCTCCGTTGTTAAAATTGTGTCCTCACGATTCTCTTGTACGGTTTTCTTCAAAGAGCGTGGATTTGTTTTATTTCGTCGGTTTTGTTTCACATAAACTGTTTGTCCTGTTTTATATTCCTTTTGTGTTCGTTTTTTATTGTGGTATGATAGCATATACTCCTGCTTATTTTCGATCAGTTCTTTTATTCCTTCAGTCTTGCTCCTTTCAAAAAATAATTCGATAGGTTTCCTTTTTGTGACGGAATGTATTGTCCTATTGTATTCCTTGATTGCGTTGAATAGTTCTTCAGTCGCAGTTGATTTATTTTGTTTAATGCGCATTCTAGTAATTTCCAGAATGGTTGAATGCAGCCGTTCAACTTGAGCGTTCGATGTTGAATGGTTTGCTGCGGTCATTGAATGTTCAATATATAGCCGTTGGAATAGAGCTTTTGCTGCTATGCTATTAAATATAGTCTCGTTATCAGTCATTAGTTTATTACAAAATGGGAATATTTGTATGAGTACTTCCCCTAATATTTTGTAGAATTCTCTTTTGTCGTTTAATTTTCTCATATATGCGTATTTTGAGAATCTATCTATACATGAGAGATACATTGTTTTATCGATTTCAAATATGTCCATTTGTATTTGTGTGCCTATACCTTCAGGTATGGGTGTTTTGTATAAACTTGTTTTGTCGGGTATGTTCGTATTTGTTCTCTTTACAAATGCTACAATTTCTAGTTAGTCGGATTACATCATTTTTTATATTTGGCCAATAGCAAGTTTCTAGTATCTCTAATGTATTATTTTTTGCGTTTCTATGTGCTCTTTCATGCGTATGTTTAATTATATTTTCTCTATCCTCTTCACTCGTAATGTCCTTTAAAAGATTTTGACAAAAAACCTTTTTCTCTATATTAAATGAAGAGTTTATAATATCATGAATTTCATACCAGGTTTCTAGTGTAGTGTGAAATGCGGTCGTGATATTGGGTTTCATAATTTTCGTTAGTGTGTCTATCAAGTCTTGTGATGTGATGTAATTAACATAAAATCTCTCGTGGTTTGCAAAAATTGTTGCTCTTTCTAATGCATTTTGTTCACATTTTTTTATCACAATTTGTGTTTTAAATTGGTTCAGTGGAGCGCTGACATCTTTAATTCTGATTGACGAGGATGATTCCTGCGAGTGTATTGAGTCGTTCGTTGTTACGTTTACTGGACGGCTAAGTGCGTCGGCTACTACATTTAAATCTCCTTTAATATATGTAATTTTTGCTCCGTATTCTTCTATACAATTTTTCCATCGTTTTAGTTTTGAATTTGGGTTGTCCTCTGATATTGAAAAAATTAGGGATTGATGATCGGTGTAAATAGTAGTATTACTAGTGAGACCATACAGATAATTCCTAAGTTTCTTCAGTGCCCAAACGATTGCTAACATTTCTTTTTCGTTTGTTGAGTAATTCTGTTCAGTTCGCGTTAATGTACGTGAAATGAATGCTATAGGTTTCTTGCCTTGTGACAATACAGCTCCAATCGCATGATTGCTTGCGTCTGTAGTCAAATCAAATCCTTTTCCAAAATCTGGTTGGAATAATTCTATTTGTTCTCTTAGTTTATTTTTTAGTGTTTCAACTGCTTTAAGTGCTTCGTCATCTAATTTTACATGTACTGAGCTACTTTTATTCTTTGAAATATTACCATTCTCTCCTCGTAGGTAGAGTGTTAATGGTTTCGTTATCGATGCAAATCCTTTTATAAATTTTCTATAAAATGAGGTCATTCCCAAGAAAGATCTTAAGTCTTTCAAATTTGTAGGGGTTTTGTACCTATCTATAGCTTCTATTTTTCCTGGATCTACTGTAATTCTACCGTTTTTAATTACATGTCCTAAAAATTCTGTCTGTCTTTGAAAAAATTTTGACTTTTCATCCGAGATTTTCATATTGGCTGCGTGTAAAGTGTGTATTATATTGGTGATATCTTTCATATGTTGTTCAGGGTTAGCTGAATATATTAGGACATCATTTATATATACGTATGCGCATACTCCTATGAATGGTCTGAGGATGACGTCAACGCATCTTTGAAAGATCGACGGTGCTTTTTTCAGTCCAAATGGTAATCGTAGAAATTCATATTTGGCATTATTTATTGAAAATGCTGTTTTTTCCCTGTCTTCTTTTTTATTTTAATTTGATGAAATCCTGATTCTAAATCTAGCGTCGTGAAGTATTGTGCTTCTCCTAGGTTTTGGAGCATCATGGTGATGTCCGGAATGGGATATCTATCAGCGATTGTTTGCGCATTTAACTTCTGGAAGTCAATAACCATTCGTCTTTTTGGGTTGCCTTGCTCGTCATTCCCTTTTTTAGAAACTGTCCATATGGGTGAATTGTACGGGCTTTTGCTTGGCTGTATTATTTCATTATCTAATAATTTTTTTATTTCAGTTTCTACAAATGCTCTATCTGCTTGGGGGTATGGATACTGTCTGACCCAAATAGGATTATTGGTTTCTGTTCTGATTTCTGCCTCTACTGTAGTTACGTAGGGTAATGTTTTACTCTGGTCATTTCTTTTCATTAATTCAGTTATTTCTTTTTTATACATTTCTTCTCCTATCATATAATTTATTCTTTTTCACAATTAATACATTTCTTTCGGTATCTATCATTGCTTTCATTTGCTTTAAACCTCTAATTCCTATCAAGAAATCGAAATCTTGTAAGGTATCGAGTTCTAAAAATTCCATACTGAATCTATTATATTCACTTTCTTTTTATATTTAATTAATGATTTACCGTGTAAAAGTAGCGGCTTGTTTTTTACCTTCTACTTCTATCCTTTTTGCGTGAGGGAATTTTGGATTAACATAATTTTCTTCTGCACCACTATCAATTAAAATATACACTGAGTTACCTTCTTCTGTGGTCCTTACAAGCGTTGGTAACCCATGCCTTAGAATAAAAAAATATTCTTCCTGTTCGTATTCTGTATTTGATTGTTGATCGTGTGTAATTTGGTTGATCCGTTGATTCTTCAGTTGTATATTAGCATGACTTGTGTATTATCTCGTACTCGTTTGTATCCCAATGCACCTGCTACCTTCTTAAATGGATTTTGATAATTTTGTCGAGGCTGCGGATTTCGTGGTGGTTGTTTGCTGATTCTTGTTGTAACCTTGTCTCGTTGGTCTACGGAATATGGTAGATGAATCGATATCCATTGGTTCAACTGGGGGTTGTTGTTGATAAGAATAATTATTCTGATGATGATTGCTGAAATTATGATTCTGATGATGGTTATATCGTGGAATGTACTCGAGGTTCTGATGGCGTGAATCATGTTGCATTGTACGGGCGATACTGTAGGCATCTGCAAATGTTGTGCAGGCTCGTGCATAGATGGCATTCTTGATAGCTACACTTCTCAGTCCAGTGACGAATGTTCTGATTGCTTTAGCTTGGATTTCTTGTGTCAATACTTGGATTATTCGTTCTTCCTTGTGTGTCATCTCAATCTTGGATAGCACTACATTCAATGCTTGGTTCAGATTGTCATAATATACATGCAGTGGTAGTTCTTTTTGTTGTATTTTCATCATATCTTCCTCCAGAACGTATATTGGTCGTTTGTCGGCATAGGAATCGTCTAGCCTATCGATGATGTCTTGGAAGTTTATCTTTACGTTGTGGTTGATCAGGATCTGTGCTGCTTTGCCAGTAAGTTTTCCTCTGATCATTATTAATGCTTGGGCATATATATTATGTCCTTCGAATTGTCGTATGTCTTCCATTAATGTGGTTGCTACTTTCCTCCAATTCCTGTATTCGTTGTAATCACCATTAAATTGTGTTAGTGTTTTAAACATATTCAGATCCACTTCTTCTGGTCTGGTGTAAGAATTTATATTTGTTCTGTTCGTTGTGGAATGGTTGCACTTCTTCCTAATTGTAGTTCGGATAACTGTCGTTGCAGATCGGCGACTACGTGGGTTAATGCAATTAAATTTGCTTGTTCTGTCATCTTGCTGGTTTATTTGTTGATTTATTTTACTAAAAATCGGTCTCCAGTTGTATTCTTGGAGCGCTGCTTGATATGGTATTCTTTCTATGAAAGCGTGTTGTTTGCTAAGGATGTTATATTGATCCTTTACTTTCAATTTGTTGTCGTATTAGGATTTTTATGTGAATCCCTTTTGATTGACGTTGTGTGGGATGATGCACTGGTAAACTTCTTGGATGGTTTAAATGAATCCTTTTTTTGTTTCCAGGGACTAGGTTCTTCCCTTTCAGGCAGACTGACTAAGGATATTATTGATGATCCTTTTTTGTTGCTGCCCCACGTTGGGCGCCAGTTAATTTATTTACTCGTTATGAATAAAATAAATATAATTTTAAGTCAGCCAATGAGATTGGTACTGACTGATCCTTTATTCGTTTAATAATTCACAGTATACACATATACTTAAGTATTGAATATATTAAACTTAAACTGTACCTTTACAAGTGGTATACAGAACTTGTTACTCGGCAGTCGATAATGATAAAGTGACTTCGAGGCTATTGTTCCAGTTGCTTATATAGGCTATGCTTATCGCTGCTCATACTATTGAGATGCTAGTTGTTTACTAGTAAATAACTATTTTGTTGTTATTGTTTGTTGTACTGATAGTGCGCTTCTATTGTTGTAAGATAAAGTTGTTTTGATGATTTTTCTTTAATGTTTACTGAAAGATAAGGTTGTGGTTAAAGGTTAAAATATTAACTCGTGCGAGTTACATGTACGACTACGTATGTAAAAACACCTGACAAGGCAGTTGATAAATACGACGAACTGTTAAAGCAAATTGCAACATAACACCATTTCCGGCTTTTGCAATTTGCTTAAACAAATAAAGTAATAAAAAATTAATTTAATAAGTAAATTTCGTAAGAATTATTTGAATTAATAAAAGAATGCTTATTCAGCAATAATATGTTAAAAATAAGTGAATATTATTAATAAGCAATTTGTAATTAGAATAAGCTTCATTTTAAGTAAATTTTATCAAATAAAGTAGTCTTTTCTGGATGTTCAACAACGTCACCTCGTTGCAATCTAATTTGATTTTTTGACTTTTTTAAAAACCCGTTTACCGCGACTAAACATATAATTGGCGCAGTCGGTAATCCTTAGTAAAAATTTACAAGGATAGTGAAACGTTTCTATAACACCCAAACAAATCCTGCGAATCTGTAGCCAACTCAGGAAGTTGACCAGACCCTCCAGGATATAACAAAAATAAAATAAAATAATTTTTCGCAGTGAAAACGACCTTAAGTTAAAGGCGTTAACCCACCGAAAATATCCGAAAAAATTTAATAAAATAATTTTTCGCAGTGAAAACGACCTTAAGTTAAAGGCGTTAACCCACCGAAAATATCCGAAAAAATTTAATAAAATAATTTTTCGCAGTGAAAACGACCTTAAGTTAAAGGCGTTAACCCACCGAAAATATCCGAAAAAAACAAGTTTTGCAGTGAACACGAAAAGAAAAACAAAAGCATGGAGTCACCAAAATTAGCGAAGGTAACGAGGAAAACCATCGAAATCAAAACATCGAGGCAACAAATATTCGATAACAACAGAAAAATGGAACAAGAGCAGATTCAAATACCCAACGTAGAGCCCATCGAGCAACTGAGCAGAAGAGAGCAGCAGTTGGAGCAACTTCGACAAGCGTATGTCGATCTCCAACATCGTCAAGCAACCAAAAATTCTGATTCTGTTTTATTTAGTGAAATTTTTCCATCTATTAGATTTATCATCGTGTTTAAATGATTTAATAAATCAGTTACTATTATGAAATTATATTTCCTATTTGTTAATGATGTCGATCTCCATTTTATATACGCGTTTTCAGGTAAATTGAATTCTTTTGGTGCTTCCGTATGCACTTCATGGGTAATTGTTTCCATGCTTGTTACTGTTCTTATTGTTATATTATTTTTAAGTGAAATTTTTCGAAATTCGTTCAATTCAGAATCCACTAAACTTAATATATATATATTTTTATTTTTAATTGTTATTACTATTCGTTGTAAGCTCTGCGAGGCTTCCTTGTAAAAAAAATTGATTCATTTATTTCCCTGTAGTCGTCACTTTCTCTATAGCTTTGCCTAGGTGTTTGCAAGCGATTTTGGCTGCTACTACTGCTAGGGTGTCCTGCTATTCGGGATCTCTTGATCTGAATTATTAGTTTCTCTATAATCTTCAAGTTCTCTATAGCTTTGCCTAGGCGTTTGCAAGCGATTTTGGCTGCTCCTGCTGCTAGGGTGTTCTGCCATTTGAGATCTTTCCTGATCGAATTCTATACTATCTACTTCCATAGGCTCTCCTCTATCTACTCTCACTTGGTTTGAGTTTATATTTCTCCTCTCTCTACCTGAGTTATTATCTTTATATGTTGGGAACCTTTGCCCATATTGGTGAGAATTATTATCTCTATTTCCTTTCTGTCGGAAATTCTGTCTAAATTGATTAGAATTGTTATCCACATTTCCCTTATTTTGGAAAAAATTTGGAACATTTTGCCTAACTTGACCTGGTCTAACGTCTTTGCCTATATATTTCTCATTACTATTATTATAGTATTTTCTATTGTTGCTGTATTGTCCGTGCTGTCCATATGCTAGTTTGGTTTTTTTAAATTCTGGCCAAATACATGTATCCTCATATCTTCTTTTTGTCATTATCTCTATAATATTATAAAGGTCATGTTCCTCGTAAATTTTGTCTAATAATGTCTCCTGTGTCATTTCTTTAATTGTGTTCACTAAAAGACTGTCCACGTTGGTCATGTCTATCCCTACATCGTCCTTATAATATATTCTAAGTTCATCAGCTTTGTATTTGATATTTTATATAAGTATTGCTAACTCACTCACCGTGTTTGCCTTTATACTGCATATTCTCCTGTATACTTCATGGGGTTCCAGATCAGGTTTATATCTTAACTTCAGCGCTTTCTTGATTTCCGTCCAGTTGTCCGGGTGCGGTAAATTTATTATAACGTCCTTTACCTCCCCTTGTATCGTCCTATAATATATTGCCCTGGTGGCTTCCTTTTTGACTTCCTCATCTCTTATATTTGACAGTAGATATTCGATGCTGCTCATAAAAGAATTTATTGTTACTTCTCCTTTTCCCGTGAATGTGGGTATGTGTTGAATGCTTTTCATAATTCGTTGTAGGTCATTTTCAGAGATTTTTAAATAAACCATTCAATTTCAGTGAAATATGTACCCTAGAAACAACAAATGAGAAATTAAAAGAAATTAAATTAGATCATCTAAATGCAGAAGAGTTTAGAGAAATCACGAAATTATTGAAAAAATTCGAAAACCTTTTATTTAAAGAAGGAGAAAAATTAACAAGTACTACGGAAATTCACCACGAAATAAAAACTACTACAGAAGAGCAAATAAATTCTAAATTATATAGATATCCACCCCAACATGAAGAAGAAGTTAGAAAACAAATCAGAGAAATGGAAGAACAAGGAATTATAAGGAAAAGTAATTCTCGATATTCCAGCGCTTTAATAGTAATTCCAAAGAAAATGGATAATTCAGGGAAAAGAAAGTACAGGATAGTAATCGATTATAGGAAGTTAAATGAGGTAACTATAGATGATAAATATCCTCTTCCTAACATTGATTCAATTTTAGATAAATTGGGACGAGCCCAATATTTTACTACACTAGACTTAGCAAAAGGTTATCATCAAATTACAATCAAAAAGAAAGATAGGTGTAAAACAGCGTTCGTAACACCTCATGGCTTGTATGAATTTACAAGAATGCCATTCGGGTTAAAGAATGCACCAGCAACCGTTCAACGACTCGTGAACGAAATTTTACGAGACTTTATAAACAAAACATGCGTAGTATACTTAGATGATATACTAATCTTTAGCACAACGTTACAGGAACATATACAATCAATTAGAGATATTTTCAAGGTATTAGAATCAAAAAATTTAAAAATACAAATGGATAAATGTAACTTTCTGAAAAAAGAAACTGAATTTTTAGGACATATTCTAACAAAAGATGGTATCAAGCTCAATCCAAATAAAATCAAAGTAATAGAAGGATTAGAATTACCAAAAACGGAAAAACAAATTAAGAGCTTTTTAGGTATAACAGGTTATTATAGGAAATTTGTTAAGGACTATGCAAAGGTAGCACAACCAATTACAAAATATCTAAAAAAAGGAGTCCGATTTAATATAAAAGATCCTTCATATATAGAAGCATTCGAAAAACTTAATCGATTAATAAGCTCGCATCCAATTTTACGGTATCCAAATTTTGAAAAAACATTTACATTAACTACAGATGCATCAAATTATGCAATAGGAGCATTTATATCTCAAGAAGGACACCCAATATGTTATGCATCAAGAACCTTAAATAATCATGAACGAAATTATTCAGCAACTGATAAGGAATTTTTAGCAATTATTTGGAGCGTAAACTTCTTTAGACCATATTTATACGGTAGAAAATTTAAGATCGTAACAGATCACCTACCAATTAAATATTTACATTCAAAATATAGAGGGAAAGACATGTCACCAAAACATCAAAGATGGTTGTTAAAATTAGGAGAATATCAATTTGACATCGAATATATTAAAGGAAAGGAAAACAGAGTAGCAGATTTTCTTAGCAGAATACAAGAGAATGAAGATGAGATAAAAGGAAATAAAGATGAAAATACCGATGAAATTTCAGAGCACGACAATATAGTTAACAATTTAGATGACGATACATCAATGCAAACAATACATTCAGCAGAAGAAAATTTACAAGATCATTTTTATATCAAGGAGGAGATAGTTAATAAATATAAAACCCAAATTATTTTGACAAACAACAAGACAGAAGAACTAAAACAGATACATGAAAAAGAATTATTTTTATTTCAGAGTATGATTTCGACAGATTGAGTGAAATATTTAAAAAATATATAACAAAAGGAAAAGTAGGAATTTATTCGGAATTTTCCGAGCGACAGTATAACATAGTACAAGAGAAACTAATAGAAATGTTTTCAAACGATAAACAATTAGAATTTATAAAGAGCACAATGAGAGCACAGGATATAGAAACAGAAGTGGAAGCTGTTAAGCAAATTTCGTTGTATCACATTAGAGAAAGTATGCATTCGGGCATACAAGAAACATATAATCAACTTAGAAATAAAATTTATTATCCGAAATTAGGAGAGTTAATACAAATAGTAATTAATCAATGCGAAACATGTCAAGAAGTAAAATATGATAGGAGACCTATTAAACAAAAATTTTTTCATACAGAAACGCCTACGAAGAATAATGAAATAATCCGCATAGACACATATGTAATAAAAAGATTCCATTTTTTAACAATTATAGACAAATTTTCCAAATATGGAGTAGCATATCCTTTAACTGATAGAAATCACATTACATTCATCGAACAATTAGAAGACTATTTTACCAAAATAGGAAAACAAAGAAAATAGTAGCTGACAATGAATTTAATGCTACAAGAGTTAGGGAATTTTTAAATAATGAAAATATAGAACTACATTTAACCAAACCCAACAGTCATACGGGTAATGCAGACATTGAAAGATTTCATAATACAATTTCTGAAAAATTTAGAATGTTATATAAATTAAATAAAAATGTATCAATTAAGCAGCTAATTCAAAAAGCTATTAGGAATTATAATGATAGATTTCATTCTACACTAAAATTCACACCCAACGAGGTACATAACAATAAAGTAGATAAAGAGATAGTAAGAAAAAATGTAGAACAACAAAAAGAAAAGACAATCAACAAACTAAATAGGAACAGGGAAGACTATACAGAACAAAGAACGGAAGGATTTATAAAAGATAAAGCAGTTGGGCACAAGGAACAGCCTAAATATAGAAAACAAAACTTAGAAAAAATCCATACTAGCAATATAAAAAGACCTTTAAAATTTACAGATTTGGATAATGTGGACAGTAATAGCTTTAATGACACAACATTGTGACGGGACAATAGATTTGACAGAAATAACGGAACAAAACGGATTCATAGATTTAGAAATTAGAAATCAAAGAAATACCTAAAGACAGCGACATAGTTTATACATATATGATAGATCTTCAACAAATAGAAAATATCATTTAATGAATGATATGACAGATAATGTAATTTTAATGAAAATAGAAAATAAAGAAATATTACAAAGGGAGTTACTAGAAGTTAGGAATAAGCTAATGACACTCATGCCAAACAAAAACAGAAATAAAAGAGGTTTAGTTAACGCAATAGGCACTATGTCGAAATGGCTCTTTGGTACAATGGACGAAGACGATAAACAAAACATACAAACACACCTTTCACGAACTAATGAAACAATAAATCATCAAATTAAAGTCAATGACTATTTTAATTCAGCTTTGGAGTATCTTAGGAAAATTATTAAAAGTGATAGGATAAAAATCGAAAAAGAACTTAATTCTATAAATAAGTTAATGTATGATGATGATAAACAAAATCTATACTTAGACCAATACACTAAAATCCAATTATTAAAAAGTAAAATAGATCATATATATAGTATCAATATAGTATAAGCCAAATATGGGATATTACATCCTAATATATTAACAAATGAAGAAATTTTAAAATATAATATTGATTTTAATAAACTTAAATATACATATACAATTGGGAACAGCAAATTTAAATAATACTTATTTAATATTCGGTATTAAAATACCTAAAAATTTTGAACATGTAAAAATAAGAACAATTATTGCAATCCCAAACAAAGACCAAAATGAAATAGAAGCAAAAATTGAAGAAATATTTACTTATGAAAATAAAACGTTTACATTTGAAGAAAATGAATCATTGAAAGGATTAAAACCAAGTAACCACTGTATTTTAAGAAAAAATTGTAAACTCATAAAAAATAACGAACTTGAGATATTAGCACTAGATATAAAAACAATTGTTATTAAAAATGCAAATACTTTAAAAATTAATAATACATGTAATCAAGAATTACCATTAATAAGTGGAAACTATGTAATAAGGTTTAATAATTGTTCAATTAAAATTAATGATTATTATTTTTCAAATTTTGTTGAAAATATA
Source organism: Bactrocera tryoni (assembly GCF_016617805.1). Taxonomy (NCBI): domain Eukaryota; kingdom Metazoa; phylum Arthropoda; class Insecta; order Diptera; family Tephritidae; genus Bactrocera; species Bactrocera tryoni. The sequence continues at coordinate 1,319,746 of NW_024395824.1, forward strand.
AAAGAAAATGTTGTAATTTTAAAATATAAAGACAGTCAGAATTTTACGAAAAAAATTACTTTTGACGAAATAGTAGAAGAACATAAATCAAATATAAAAAAACGTTGCTAAATTGAAAATACATACGAAAATATCTCATATTTGCAACATATTAAGCATAATTACAATTATATTAGTAGCTACTGTTATTATCAAAAAACACAAATATATAAAAATAATATTAAATAAAAGAATTCAGGAGAATTCTACTATAAAGGGGGGAGTAGTTACATGTACGACTACGTATGTAAAAACACCTGACAAGGCAGTTGATAAATACGACGAACTGTTAAAGCAAATTGCAACATAACACCATTTCCGGCTTTTGCAATTTGCTTAAACAAATAAAGTAATAAAAAATTAATTTAATAAGTAAATTTCGTAAGAATTATTTGAATTAATAAAAGAATGCTTATTCAGCAATAATATGTTAAAAATAAGTGAATATTATTAATAAGCAATTTGTAATTAGAATAAGCTTCATTTTAAGTAAATTTTATCAAATAAAGTAGTCTGTTCTGGATGTTCAACAACGTCACCTCGTTGCAATCTAATTTGATTTTTTGACTTTTTTAAAAACCCGTTTACCGCGACTAAACATATAATTCGCGCGAGGCGCTTGCTGTTACCGCAACGACAATCATGCCGTGCGGTGTGGCAACGTCGCCGTCGCCGACGCAGTATGACCCCCAAGAATAATTGACAAAGTTGCCAAAATAGGAAAAACTTATTACCTAACGTATGTAGTAATTTAATTAAAATTAAATTATTTCTTTGACTTACTATGGCACAAGGGGGTCGCCAGAATTATTCAACCTGTAAAGGGGTCGCGAAATCAAAGAGATTGAAAAACACTGCACTACACGGTTATTTCAACATAATTATCTCATATTATCTCAACTCAACCATTTATTGCATCAGCCAAAGAAGAGCAGGCGCCATGCTGACTTGAATTCACCTCAAATGATGCTCTTTCGGTATTATAAAATTTTCTTTATTTACCTAACATGATTTTCGTTACATTTGAAATTGACTTATTTGATCTTATGATTCTGCGACATATATATACATAGTTGCCGCTGATTTATGGTTTTAGAGATATCTGCAATTAATTTTCAAAAATTAAACTGTTTAAGATGCGTGTTTCTCCTCTTTTACACTAATATTTTTATTTTTTATATCCACTAACAGTTCACTAATTCGGTTCTAAATTTATGATAAATAGTGAAAAAATAACCTTTATTTTGAAAAATGTAACTTTTGTTCAATTCTTTTTCTTTCACATAATAACAAAAGGGTAGAATTCTAACTTAGTACATATTAGTGTTACCTCTCAATTGAAAACGAACAGATCTAGTAAGCTGTTATTTTGAGATTTATATAAACTAGAATGAAAATAAACATCTTGATAACAAGCAATACATTTTTTACGACGCAGTCAAAAGCATAATAATAAATAAAGTAAAAAGAAAAGTGTATGTCGGTTTGAATCCGAATGGTTATGAAACTGTGTTTTTTTTGTTACTCTTACGTGTTTGAGTTGCTTACAAAATATAAAACCCGACTATCTGTTTACGGAACTTCGCTATTTAACTGGTCTCTTATATGCAAAAATAAACTTGTAGTACTGAAAATAGTGATTATGCATTCGAGTGGGTTAAATTTACAGTTTAAAAACGATTCGTCGATCGATAAGTATCTGATCAACCTTTCGGAGTTTAAGGTCCGTAAAAAAAACATTTGGGGGATTCTCTTGCTCTTGCAAAACCCTTGCACGGTGCACGAATTGCAGAATTTTCCTCGTGTTGCAACGGCACCGCAACAAACATACGCAGAAAATTATTTGCAATGGCCGTAAAATATGTCAGACCAAAACCCATCGTGCAATGACACGTAAAAAAATAACTGAAACCCTCCGCTAGCAGTCATTTTACTTAAATATATATTTTGACATTAAATTGTTGAGAAAGGTAAATTTGAAATAGATTTTATAATTTCTACTTAAATTATAAAGATTTGTTACAGTTTTTTTTTGTTAAAAATGAATGAAGAAGTTGCGCCAATTCACAATAGCCATGCACAATAGTCATTTACAATAAATTGACCGAATCAGCCGTTCATATATCACTAGATTCTGCAATGGGTGCTCTCGTGACCTTGTGTATTTCGGTATAGGATTTTTGCAATCTCGCTAGAGCAAGAGCATCCCCTATTGTTTCTTCAAGTAATTTTGACAGCTGGTTACGCATTGTGAATGATCTACATTAGAAGAGCAAGAGAGAGTAAACAAAGAAAATAAACTTTGTGTGTAATACATATGTATGTATGTATAGGTTTGATTTTCCTTCAAGAAACAATTGTTGATTTCATGTTTCTCTGCAAAACCAGGATTGCCATATTCGCTAAACTTTCTTGTGCTAGTATGCAGCTCTGAAGAAATCTAGTCCTAATTTTTAATAAATTTTTTCAATACAATGCGTATATGGCAATCCTGTTTTTGCGAAGAAACAATTCATCAACTATTGTTTCTTCAAGCAAAGTGACATTGGCGCGCGAATATAGTGAAACTTATAATTACATATAATTTTTGAAAATTTAAAAAATTACGGCTCATCAAAACGCAAAAATCGTACACTGAACTTTACATTATTGGAGAAGCGCCAACTTGCGATTTGCGTGAAGGAATGGCCCAGGATCTAGGATATTAGCAACACATTGCATTGCAAAAAAAATGCTGTAAATATAAATCCGAAAGGCACATAATGTGATCTTACCTTGTAGTTACGGATAAAATATACTTCCACTTTTTGGAGGTGCTTTTATACTAATGTGTTTTCCGTCAATGACGCCAACATTTGTTCCGTCCAATCGGGCACTTCATTTTTTACTACGGTACATAGTATTTTACAAACGTCTTTAACTCTCTGCCAAAATGTTGTTTGCTGATACGATAGCAAGAAGCTAAGTTACGTTGCAAATCCCCCGAAGCTAGGTATCTGTAAGAATATTTTTCAAAAAAACATAACACGGTTAGAAAGACACTTTGGAAATAATGTATAAAACATACTCCAGTACAGTGATTGGAATAAAATCTTTTGGTCTGCTGTTGCGTTTCGGGCGTAGATGCGGCTCACATGAATCTTCCTTTGTCGCTCCGTTCCTTAAGGTATGGTCTCACCCAATATCTCGCCTTCTTATGCTCTTTTTTTTGGAATTCAGCAACCATCTTCATGGCAGCCATCATGGCACTACAATTCAACGTAATCAAATAAAATCATTATTATGAAACATAGTTCATTTTAAAATTTGATATAAAACTTACCAATCTTTATCCATATTCCGTAAATGGCAATGCAAATATTTCTGTGCTTACCCACATAAGTTAATTTTCTTTGCTTATTTTCTCTTGATTTTCTCATGTTAATGATTCACAATGCATAACTGGCTGTCAAAATTACTTGAAGAAATAATGTATTTTTTTCTTGAGCAATTATAATTTTTTACCAGCAATTAGAGAGCCGAGCACCTGCGATGAAAGCTCGCTGTGACTCACCCAAATCCGAGCAGCTGAGCCTGCCTCCTCACGACAGCGAACGCTCCTCTGGCAATAGGGAATTCTGGAAGCTAAACTTACGTTTAGCTCCTTAACACTACTTACTTGCACCGGTGCTGTTGTCCTTGCCGTTGTCCTTAGTCATCTGTAGTGATTATTGTTGTTGTTTTGGTGTCGTCTTTCATCTTGTTCTTAAGACCCTTGGCTCAACACGGTTTGGAGTCCGGCCTACGTTTTCAGAGGAGAACTCAATGGTCCGTTGCGAAAGTGTCAGATTACGCGTAAGGCCACCGTTACTTCCCAATTCGTCCCGGTGTTGGGAATCGTCGTATGAGGGTAAAACATGATATTGGGGTCGGGCAATGGAATCGATCTGCATGAAACCTAATCTCCCCGCACTAAATCCACAGCTTCTATATTTATGAACCGGACAAATGAGTACAGATTACACCTTAACCTTACAGTCGATAATGTAAGGTTCCGACTGTCAATAGTCCTACGATTTGAGGTAAAAAACTTGACAGTCAGTGCTCCCTCATTCCTGCACCACTCCCGATAACTGCTAAAGAACAGAGCTGCAACAAAATCCTCAATAGCCATATGTTAATGGGGAAAAAAGAAAAGATGTTGGCTTCGGGTTAAGGAACACAAGGAACTTCTCCCCAAGCAATTTCTGCTGGGGTAGAAAACCGTTTCGCTATCAGTTCTCATATAACTTCTCGCCGTCGTACCTTCCCTGTGTTTGTTGACGGGCCTCCTTTGCTGTACAGAGACATATTTTCGCTGTTAAGCTCTCGGAGTGTACGCACGCCAAGTACACTAGAAAGGTGTTAGCCATCTATTATAGCATGATACAGTTTTTTGATCAAGAGACAGCCAAGTAGCTTGATTCATTATCCATCACCATCGGGCGAGAGAGCAAATCAGTTTTAAGTTGAAAAATATTGCTCTGATGCGAATTGTGGCTTCACCGGTGTGAATGCCAACATTCAACGACTGAGTCTTTCTCCTGCCATAAATCCCACATCGAATTTCGCTCCTTTAAATGACAGCTGTAGTAAATTTCACAAGGATATCATAGTCCTTAGTACGTTTGCTGTGGGCGTCATCAAAAGTGAGGTGTTTCATCTGAGGTTGTTGTTTCCTTTTTATTGGGAGTGGTTTCTACGTTGCATTTCCCAAGCCCAGCGCACAATCTCGCTTTGCGAGTAATATAAAGTTTTGTACACATTTATATAGCTAGCCGCTTATTTCAAGACTGACGCCCGCACATAGCCGCACCTGTGGTGAACAGACGCTGCAATTAGACTTCAGCGAACCCTTAAACCGAATATGTCGGAGTGGCTCTGCGAGAGCTTCCTCTCTTTTAGCTGTGACCCCAGGCTCCGCAAGGGTTGACTACCGCATCTTATACAAGGGTTACTCACGTTTCCGTAAATTTCCGTCATGAAGTTAGCAAATTAGAGTGTGAAGCACTTTGCCCTATAATTTATAATATTAAATTAAGTAGTTTCAAACATTACTTTTCCGAGAACTTTCCTCACTTGGTTGAACTTCTACACATGACTCCATCCTCCTTGAGAAGAAAAGTCCTCATTCGGCGAACAAAAACCAAACTTTATAATTCACTCATTATTTCCATCCTACTATGTATATGGTGTAGAGGCAGGGACAATGACAACATCTGATGAGTCGACGTTACGAGTTTTCGAGAAAAAGGTTCTGCGGAAGATTTTTGGTTCTTTGCGCATTTGCAACGGCAAATGTCGCATTTGATGAGCTATATGAGATAAACGACGACATTAACATAGTTCAGCGAATACAAAGACAGCGGCTACGCTGACTAGGTCATGTCGTGTGTATGAACGAAAACACTCCAGACAATATTCGACGCAGTACCCGCCGGGGAAAACAGAGGAAGAGGGAGACTTCCAGGAAGGACCTGGTTTTGCTTGGAATCTCCAATTGGCGACAAGCAACGAAAAGGAAAAACGATTGGCGAGCTGTTGTAAATTCGGCTATTACCAGTACGAAGTTCAAAACATTGTGATTGAAATAACATTACTTCTTATTATATTAAAAACATTTATTTATTAGCTTATGCATTAAAGTCATCGACAGGACACGATTACGATTACTTTGGCGGTCGGGGAGAAAACAAGAATTTCGGTATAAATGGGGTATGTACGGATAGGGGAGCTTCTCCAGAGGAGGATTATGTAAAAATAATGTTACTAATACTTACATTTTTTAAAATATTCCGGAATAAAAGTTAAAAAATGTGTATTAATAACACTTAGTATTTCACTGTGTTTCACTAAATTTTTTCACATTTTTCACCTTGTTTATTTAAATATACTCTCTACACCTTGAAATAAGTTAACATTTCACTTTTATTTCATTATATTTTGGTTAAATTTATTAATTTAAAAATCACTTAGCACACTCATCGTTGAAAAGATTAGATTGTTACACCGGGCAACACGATTTTTGGGTCTGACATCTACATGTTAAATTTTAGTTTCTCCTATGACAAAAATAAGGAAAAAAAATTTTTTCCGGTTAAAGTTTGCTTTCGTAGAAGTTAGAGCAATTTTTCGATGATTTTTATATTTTTTCTACAATTTCACTATAGATTATAATTAGAAAACTTTTTTTTAGACACAAGAGTTGCTTTTATTCAAGATGTGTGATAAACAATAATAAATAAATGTAAAATAACAAGAAATTACTGTCTAAAAGTGAATATTTTTTGTATTTCTTTTATGCTCATATGAGCTCTCCACTTCCAATTTTATGATTTAAGAGATGAAAAATTGATTCGGTTTTTGTGTCGGATGTTGCACAAGCTATTGTCAACTACGCTAAGATGCCAATACTGCTGGTTAGGTTTATCAAGCTGTTAAGTAGGTTTTGAGCAAGATTTAATTTACATACTTTCTAATATGCTAAACAGTCAACACCCACCTTGCAGACCAAAACGTTACCAGTTGAGTGAATTAATTTACTGGTTCCATCGTATTATGCGCAAAGATGAAAAATGGTGGGGATACTGTCGTTATAACATCCGTTGCGATCCTACCTTCCTATTGAAAGCCAAGTTCACTGATCTTATCTGTCCTGGACAACCTATTGGTGAGCTACATATGGAACGTATCGATCGCGAATATATTACCGATGCCGTTTCCTCCGACATACCGTGGTTGGAGGATTTGGGTGTACAATTGACCTCTATGGAAGAGCAAGTACCATGGGAATTGCGACCATATCGTGCTGCGCAATGTTATGATGCCGAATTGGGAGAGTGGGAGGAACCAGCTCCACCAAAACCGATAGAATATCGGGAAGAACTACGTATGTTTGCATAAAACTACTATAATGGCAACAATGCTAACAACAACAGCCAAGCAAGTAATAAACAACATTCATCAAATGAAATTTGGTGGCGTTGGTGCCCAAGCAGCGATTTGAAAAAGAAACATTTGCATCTACGCGAATTGCAATTCGTCAATACATCTAGTGAATTATGGTCGATTATGAATGGTGAAGAAGTTGATAATTAAACTTTAAAAAACAAATAAATGTAATTTGGTTAATAATAAACCGCTATTAAAAATTAAGGAATTTGAGTTGTATTTTTAGTTGGGCCAAACAAGTTATTATCGATTAGAAGTAGTTTCAAACGTTGTTTGTTAATTACTTTTGTTTTCATTATCTCATTTAAGTAGTTTAAACCATGGTACAAGGATATCGACCCATCAAAATACACCCAACTCTTCTTTTACCCCGTAAATACGTTTCTCAAAAAACCGTGTAAAAAATGAAGCATTTCCTATAGTGAAATTCCCTCATTCCCCCAAACGTTTCATGTCATCTGAAAACCGTGTAAGATGAAATAAAGAACTATATTTACTTCGAAAAACCGTGTAAAAAATGTTGAAAACTATAAATTATAATTAGAAAACAGATATGATCAGATTATAGTCAGATATGCATATAAATTGTATGTTCATATGGCATTTTATTGAGAATTAAAACTTAAAGTACATAATTGGTACAGGTGAAAAATTGGTAGATTAAGCAAAAAACAAAAGAAATCTGTTAATCCAGAACTAAGAACAGAAAAGTAAGAATAGAAATAAGGAAAAAATATTTACATAGCTACATAATTATTCGCTGCTACTTGATAACAAGCGCAATTGTTTGCGACGAACTGGACTAAAGTCGGTATCATCGCTGGAGATATCTATTTCCGCAATGTAAATATTATGCGAAGAATAAGGGGATTTCCCAGTTACTACTACAAGGTCTGTCGCAAAAGAAACAGGACTGTTAAAAAAAAAACAACAAAAAATTAATATTTTTCAAAAGTTATATTTTTTTATTCAAAGTAGTTTCCTCGTGCTTCGATACAGAGTTTAGCCCGGTCAATTAGCATTTCAAATGAGTGTATAAGGTAATTTTTCGGAATGCTCTTGAGAATATCGGTCGCCGCCTTTTGGATAACTGAAATGTCCTGAAACCAGTGTCCTTTCATGGGCAAATGAAGTTTTCCGAATAGGTAAAAATTACAGGGTGCCAGATCAGGTGAGTAGGGTGAGTGATTATGGGTTAATATGGAGTTTTTGGTCAAAAAATCAGGGACAAGCGTCGACCGATGACACGGCGCATTATCGTGCAACAGGCGCCAGGACCCTGCCTCACAGTATTGTGGTCGAGCACGACGAATGCGTGACAAAAGACGCTTCATAACACCAAGGTAAAACACAGCATTAATCGTTTGGCCAGGTGGGACGAACTCTCGGTGTACAATACCCGGAATCGTAAAAACAAATCAGCATTGTCTTTATTTTTGACTTTTTTTGATTTTGGCCGACCCGACTTCTGATCGTCACAGAGGTCCGCACGACCTTCTTGCAATCGCTTAAACACTCATGCACATTACTACAGGATAGGCACTGATCACCATAAACATTTCATCATTTAAAATATTTCTGTAAACGTTTTCCCAAGTTTAAAACAAAATTTAATATTTGCTCTTTGCCTTTTACGACCGATGACCAAAAGCTGCTGTCACTTTTTGATCGATAACATCGATTGTATCCAATTGTCTTAAAATTTTTATGAAATATCAACAAGAGATCAAACTTTTTATTTCATATACCCACCAATATGTGGCGCCACCAGAAACAGTTATATTTAAAAAGTGCCGTTTCTTTTGAGACAGACCTTGTATGTCTGTTCATTTCAGCAATGCACTATGGGGAATTTGGCCGATTTCATGGTATTAATTAATAACTTTTAAACTAAGTAAGATTTTTCGAAACGTTTTTTTTATTATTGTTATAGACACCGGTAGGAATGTTTTTAGAAAAATGGCCGTGGCTCCGCCCCTTCCCTGACGAAATATTATTTATTAACTTTTAAATAAATAAGATTTTTTGAAACGGTTTTTTGTATTAGTCTTATGGAGATTGTTAGAAATAGTTTTTGGTAATATGGGCGTGGTTGCGACTTCCCATTTGGATAAATTAATCAAAAACTTTTTAAATAAATAAGATTTTTCAAAACGGTTTTTTTATTATTGATATGGACTCTGTTGGAAATAGTTGTTGTATAAATGGGCGTAGTTCCGCCCTCCCAGGACGAGAAACAATTTTTTTTATTTCATATAGAAAAGTTGATAAAGTGACAACCAAATAATACAGTAATAGGCTTATAAAATATTTTCATTCTCAAGGTCTTCGTCAGATATAAAATAAAAATCGTCAATTTCATCTCCAATTTCCTCAATTTGATCCTGGCCTTCAAAATTGCACAATAAAAGGCTTAAAACTTCTGAAGGAAGTTCCATACTTTTATGCTTCCGAATTCGCTTCATAAGGTTTGTTGAAGAAATGACAGGATCAGAAGTATGTATCTAAGGCTCTGTTGAAAACATCCATGAAATTATTAACACGAATATGCTTCCGTGCGTGATGCAGTCTATCTGCTTTATAAATTTTGTTGCGTGCTTTCGACGCTTCTTCTCCGAAATATCCAACGGGAAGTATTGTATTTTCCATAATTTGCCTTGAATGGACAATTATTTTGTGAACAGTTGCCGTCATTGGCAACCATGGATAACAATCCACAATTTGTTCCCCAGTTTTAAAACAAAATTGTTCAAATTTCTCCAAATCAATCGGCAGTTGACAAGACAAGCAAATTAATATAACTCTTAAGTTCCGAATTATTTCTTTATCAACTCCGGTAACTTCTGCAAATGTTTCAAAATTGGTAAATGCTCGCCGTGCCGTGTTTCCATTGTTTGTATTGCTAGATCCATTTTGTTTTGGCTTATCGACCCTTAAGCCTCGCCTCTCCCAAAACATACGCTGAATTTCCTTTTTCCGATCTGCAATCGTTTTTTTTGTCCACTGATGTTGTCACTCGCCATTTCTGAACAGTTAACTTATAACCGGCGTGTAATACAAATTTAAAACATCTTATCCAGCTATGAAGCGGACTTAACCCGTGTTTTCAATTATCTAAAAGTGGAACAAACTCGAGGCACTTAAAATTTTTGTTGGCAAGGAAGTCCTTAGATGTTGCATTACATATTGGGCATGCTTGAGAAGACGTTGTATTTGTCAGTGCATTGAGCACTTTTCCATCTACATATGACAGTCAAATGAAGTTGAAATTTTATGTAAACGCACTGCCTATCGTTGAACATTATTTTGCATGGTAAAAGTTTCTTAATTTCTTCTTTGATGTTCAGGTCCTCTTTTAATATGGCTTCTCTTGTTTCTTTCAAATTTGAGAGGCCGGCAAAATCTTATCGACTGTGGAGTACGGTTATTCCATAAAACAAGTCCAGAAGCATCAATTAATCGAAGAGGCATTACGGTTGAGGCAAATAGGCATGCATCTGAATCGCATGATCCTTGGTCAGCATAGGCCTGGTTATAGTTCGACTGCCCGGTACTACCATCGAACCCATAACTTAGGATTAAATCAGCTGATATAAAATCTACCTCCTGCTGCCTCATCGTATTCATAATGACTTCTTCTTGAAGCACAACAATTCGAGTAGCCGTATGACTTAAAAGATCTTGCATTGGGACCTTTGCTACAGTATCGCTAATGTATATATTAGCAGGTCTACAAAGCTTTTTTTGTTCCACAACATATTTATATAGAGGGTATATGTTGGCATCTCTGTGCTTAGCATCGTCCCTTATTGCGCAATACTGCTCCTTGCTTAAGCTTTGATCTAATAAAAGGGCCAATGCTTCGGCGTTTGATGCACGAATAGGCTGCTTAATAGGGCATTTCAAAATCTCCCTTATGTCCTTTGCCTTTTCCGGACTAATTGCAAGAGTATTAAGGACTACAGAAAGATCAATGAGGCCCTGAGATCGGGCAGCTTTACTGGCTGTTTGAATTAACGAGGAGACGTTGCATCCGTGTGATTTAGATAGAGCTGCAGCTTCTTTCTTCTGTGCTTCTTCTCCTTTAACCGAATAAGCCAATTTCGGGCGTCCAATTTTACGTTTCTCGATTTGATTCGATTCAGAGAAACAAAGTTTTATTGCACTTTGCAGCCAATTTGCATACTTCTTCTCAAAATATTTTTTGTTTCTCTTGCATATCTTCCATTTACCATTTATATTTAGGCAAAATAAACTGCTTTTCTTTTTCAAATAGTTGTTGTGTTTTACAACATCAATGTTTATACTTATTTTGCTCGAAAGAAAATCAAGAATTGATCTTTCTTGGTTTGAGTTCTCCGTCTCCTTACGCCATACTTCAAAAAGCTCCGCGTTTGAAAACTCGAAGATACCTGACAAAAAACGAAATTACGCAGATTGTGCGCATTTGTGCACATTGAGACAAATTGCATTTTATTCATAATTAATGGCTCTACGACATATACTGAACTTACACTGTTACAACGATATGTATTTTTTGTAAGTCTACGTAAAGTTATTTTTTTTCCAACAAATTACCTTTTAGACCTGTTTTAAAATTGGCTAAATATTAGTAAAACAGGCACATATGAAAATATTAGTACACACAACATATAATACAAGCCAGTATGATTGTTTTCCATCATAAATTGAATTAATAACTTCTGTAACTTTTAAGTATCGCACTTTCAAAGAGCTAACCAAAAACTGCCTATTCTCAACCACGTGCTTTTGGGCTGCAACAGCTGACTTTAACAGTGCACTATTAATTAACATTTTTGGTATGGAGTCATATGGAGCCATGTGTTTTTAATATGTTTACATAAAAAAACCCAAATATTTAAATTTTGATACAATGACTAAATACGATGAGTCGGGCAAATTCCCCATAGTGCAATGGTGCTAAGTGTGGTAAAAACAAACATAATTACAAGACAGTGATTTTGTAACCGTACTAGATTAAAAAAATTTTACAAGCAATTTTTTTTTCCAACCGTGTAACTTCAAATCCGTGTAAAAAAAAGAATTGGGTGATGGACAATATTCATACATGCATCTAAATCCAGTATTGATATTGAGCATGGCAAGATAGTGTTCCGTGAGCTAATTTAAACTACTTTTTACTACTATATAGATATTGCAAATTCAAAAAATTATTTCTTTAAGAATCCTATTTATTTAAGAACTCTACTTAGAACTAAAAAATAATATTGTAAATCTGTTAGGATCGTCAAATACTCCATTTGGGAACGGATAGGATTCCGGCGTAAGGCTAAATTTTTACATATAAAACGTGTATGTAGTTTGTGACTATAAAAATTTATACTTATAAACATGGCTATTATAATTATCTCTTGATTTATCTTTCAATAAAATATTGTGTTTTACTGTTCAGACGAATTATTATGATATGTGATACCAAATTTCTCCCCAATAGTTATCTCTTCTGGTCCACTCATTATCAAATATAATTTCCAATTTGTCCATGAATAAGTTAACTAAAATGCCCAAAAATATCTAGCATACTTATCTATATCATGATGGTGTAATTAATTTGTTTGTTAACAGCTATAAATTTTACTCTATAACAAAAGTTGAAAATAGTATTTATAAATGTTTGTATATGTACTATAATATATAATTAAATATTATAGCATTTTCGTTTTACGCAACCCGTTTTGACCTCTCGCCACCCTTATTCACCAGAGGTGGCCATGATGTTTTTATTGTGAACGTACACTTGGGGGGTATGTTAAGGACTGTGAATGGCTCTCTTACGATGGTGAATGGACACTTTCCCTACTCCCTTGTACTATGCTCCTAACCCTACCGATTACTTTTAGCAGAAAGTGCCATTAACCGAGCGATTCTGTACTGTGAATTGAGACGATTTTGAAATTCAGTATGTAACAGTCACACAACGCACAAATAAAAATATATGTTGACTTTGTTTCAGAATCTTTACGAAAATTATGTGAATTTGATTTATTTTTAACTATGTGGTGTTTGAGTTGCTTACAAAATATAAAAAAACGTCAATCGAGTAATAATTATTCAGGGGTGTTGTGGAATTCAAGACAGAATTGCTTAGCTGTCAGAATTGCAAACCAATTCTGATTTTCAATGGTGTCAAAGAATCTGATTGGATTTTCGTTTTTTCGAACATTCGCAAAACTAATATTCGAATCAGCTGTGTAATAATATGACAAAACTTGCAAATTAATACATTTGGAAGCAATCACAGTAAATTTTTTAATGAGTTCCGAATTAAAGAAAGGTTTTAAGAGATAACATTTATCGAATGAATGAAGACGCATGTGGGTGTTAAGTTACGTTTTGTAAATCTAATACCTTTAAATATCCGTATTTTTTCCAAAAACTCAATAATTAAGACATTTCGTGTTTTATACTTATGTTTTCCTCTGTAGAAGTAAAGATAAATTAATACGAAATAATAAAATAACTTGATTTCTTAACTTATATTTCAAACTAGCTGACCCGGCGAACTTCGCACCGCCGAATTATTGGAGGCATATTTAGTAAGTCACAAACACACGACACAATACTTTTTTAATTTTATTGAAATTTGCTGCTTTTAGATTTTTAGGAATATTAAAGAATTATAGTATAGATGCACAGCAAAGAGACGTTAACATTTCAAGTGACATTTTACCATAGACAATTTTTTTTGAGTGAATACTTACAAATATTTACACTATAACTATCAAACTACATCTGTCGTTTTTTTTTGACGATGGCCATGTTTAGGAAAAGAAGAAGAACTACATCTGTCATCTAGAAAATAAAGAATTCAAACAACTATAATATAGTTATAGTGAAGCTATATATCCCTCAACTCCTTAAAATGCATTGTCCGTTTTGTAAAAAGTGGAACGGCAGAAAAAAAATAATAACTGTCCAGATTGTATTAAATTATTATTAAGATGCGACGAATGCTACAACATAATCGCTGTTACCTTCAGATTTTGTACCAAGTGTGGTAAGAATGTAGAACGAATAATACGCGAGTTGCGTCGTCAAACGACTCCACCACTGTGAAACTCGTCGACACACAAAAAAAGACAAGTATTTTTTAAATATTTTTATTTCTCTGAAATGTAAGTTGAATCTTCAGATTCAACTACATACATATGTACATATAAAATTGTAATATAAGATATGCCGGGTCGTTGATGCTGAGGAATGTCAAGTCAGCACAACGGCTTCAGGTAAATTTAGCAAGTAAGATTTTATAAAGGTTTCAGGTAAATTTAGGAAATAAGATTTTTGGTAAAGAATAAAATGATGATTAATAAACTGGACGGCAAGCCGCTCAGTACGGTAAACCGGAGTTTTATTATATCGTAATTGGCGCAGTCGAACGGAACGATTCCATATTCTCTCTCAGCTTCGCTCAGCTAGCAAAGAAAAGCTAAATAAAAGCTAAATAAATTATTATTAAACAAAAGTACCATTATTAAAAGAAAAGTGACAAAGATACAGCTAATCATATAAATCCTAAAGCAGAACAAAATAATACATTTGAGTTGGAAAATTATGGCAAAAGCAAAAACATAATTCAAAAAGTGAAAAAATTTGTGAAAAGTGCAAAACAAAAATTATTTTGAGAAAAAATAAAGAAAACTGTTGAAAACACTAAAACGGCAACAGCGGAGACAGCAGAAGCAGCTTTAACAAAAAAAAAAAAACAAACAGCAATATAAACAGCAGCAACAGCGGAGACAGCAGCAAGATCTTCAGCAAAAAAAAAAACAACAACATCAACAGCAACAACAGCAGCAGCAGCTATAGTGCAGAAAAGTATTACAAGTGATGGAGCTGACCGGAAACGAAGGCGGCGACGAAAACCACGAGAAGGATGGTGAACGAAATTCAAGCTACTGACAGCGGCAAAGGGAAAGTGAAATATTTATGATCAACAGGGAGAAGAGAAGTTTCTAACAGCAACAACATTAACAAAAAGCAACAACAACAACATTAACAAAAGCAAGAGCAGCACCAACAGCAAGGTAAAATACTATTCAACTAATAATTTAGTAATTTAAGTAGTAGTTTTATTTGAAGCCAATACTTTCTTTGTAAAATGTTTCAATCAATTCAAAAACAATACCATTAGAAAAAGAAACGAACAAACGAGAAAAGAAAAACAAAAAGCAGCAGTAGATACAGAAGTTAATTTGTTAAAATTCCTTTAAAATATAAAATTGCGTACTTAGATTATGTGTGTAAAGTTATAGCACTATATATATGAAATATAAAAGCTACTTTTAAGGGAAATTATGGATTTTTTGTTTGAACCTCTACCTGAAAGCAACGAAATGCCATATTCGAGTGTGAATGTGATAATTTCATTAATAGACGGATAGAAGCTGGTCGAACACACCTATTGCTTTTCGAACGAGAGGGTTAAGTGCAATTCGAAATCCTTAATGCTAATGGAAATAATCGCTATTTAAGTGAGCGAAGGTGGCAAAAGTGCTGACATCAATAAAAATTAATAAAATATTGTATGTATCTTAAATATTTATGAAATTTTTAATAAGACATCTCAATTGAAACAAAATTCTTTGGAATTGTATCTATGTAGCTCGAAATTTGTAGAACTTTACGGTAATTTTTAATAAACCATATGATTCGTTAATAGGAAATGATTCCTTTTCTTAAAAAGCGTTAAAACCATTGATATCGAAAAAATGACAATAATTTTGAAAAATGGTGTGAATCTTCCATTCTATATGAAAACTATGCAAGAGCAAGTTTATTCATTAGATATAAGTGAAGTAAAGAACATCAACCTTGATCATTTAAAATCAAATGAGAAAAAGGAAATCGAAAAATTATTAAAGCATTTCAATAAACTTATCTATAAAGAAGGGGACAAGCTCACAAATGCAAAAGCAGTAGTTCATGAAATTAAAACAGTTACGGATCAACAAATAAATTCAAGAATTTATAGATTACCTCCAAAACATGAAGAAGAAGTAAGAAGACAAATTTCTGAATTAGAAGAGCAAGGGATAATTAGAAAAAGTCACAGTAGATATAGCTCACCTATTCTAATAATACCGAAAAAGATAGATAATTCAGGAATACAAAAATTCAGGCTAGTGGTTGATTATAGGAGGTTAAACCAATTGACTGTAGACGATAAGTATCCTCTACCGAATATCGAAGGAATCTTAGATAAATTGGGAAAAGCACAGTACTTTAGCACCATAGATCTAGCAAAAGGTTACCATCAGATTTTAATGGCAGAAAGGGACATCCAGAAAACAGCTTTTGTCACTCCGGCAGGACTATATGAATACGTCCGAATGCCTTTCGGGTTGAAAAATGCCCCAGCTACTTTTCAGAGATTTATGAATGACATATTGAGGGAATATATAAATAAAATATGTGTCGTATATTTAGATGACATATTAATTTTTTCAACTTCATTAGAAGAGCACATAAACTCATTAAAAAAATTTTTGAAACTACAAGAGAATAAATTAAAAATACAGGCAGATAAATGCAGTTTTCTTCAAAGAGAAACTACATTCCTAGGACACATTTTAACAAAAGAAGGCATCAAGCCTAATACTGATAAAATTATAGCAATTCAAAAGCTACCAATACCAAAAACTGAGAAACAGTTAAAAGGATTTTAGGAGCAACAGGATATTATCGAAAATTCATAAAAGATTATTCTAAAATAGCTTACCCCATGATAAAATATTTGAAAAAGGGCAATAAAATAAACTCTAAAGATCCACAATATATTGAAAGCTTTGAAAATTTAAAAGCACTCATTTCATCTCACCCAACTCTCAAATTCCCAGAGTACGACAAAGAATTCAGTATCACAACTGATGCTAGTGATTATGCTATTGGAGCAGTGCTTTCACAGCAAGGCCAACCAGTATGCTATATTTCAAGAACTCTAAACAATCATGAGCAAAAATATTCAACGACAGACAAAGAATTTTTAGCGGTAATTTTCTCTATTACATATTTTCGACCATATATATATGGCAATAAATTTAAAATAATAACCGATCACTGTCCGATCAAATATCTTGTTAATAAATATAAAGGAAAAGAATTTTTCTCAACGCCATCAGAGATGGTTATTGAAATTGCAAGAATACAACTTTGAAATAGAATATTTAAATGGAAAAATAATGTTGTAGCTGATTTCTTGAGTCGAATTGAAAACTCACCAAAAATAAAAGAAGGTAACGACAATGAATCAAACTTAGAATTGTCAGAAACAATTCATTCAGCAGATGAAGAACTGTTTGAACACTTTCCAATTAAAGAAGAAATTGTTAATAAATATAAAATTCAAATTATATTAACATATAGACACAAACAGCAAATGCAAAGACTCCATGGAAGAAAAATAATTGAAATAAACCCAATGGATGAAAAAGAAGAGAACAAGGAAACATAAAAAAATATATAAAAGGAAACGGAATTGTAGGAATATTTTCAGAAGTATCTGAAGCAGATTACCATAAAATACAAAAACTACTTATTGAAATGTTTGCTCAAGATAGAAGTTTAAAATTTATAAAATGCACAAAAGAGCATCAGAAATAGAAGAAGAAGAAGAACTACATAAGCAAATATCACTATACCATACAAAAGAATCTATGCATAGTGGCATAAATGAAACCTATAATACATTAAAAGATAAAATATATTTTCCAAAATTCAAAGAAGAAATACAATTGATAATAAATAATTGCCAAAAATGCCAACAAATCAAATACGATAGGAAACCCATTAAACCTAAATTTCACCTAACTGAAACTCCAACCAATAAAAATGAGATACTTCATGTAGATATATTTCATTTCAATAAGCAATCATTTGTAACAGTAATTGACAAATTAACAAAATTCGCAGCAGCTTACAGAATAACAGACAGAAACTGGAGAGCTAAAAAGACAATAATTATGGAACATTTTGCGAAATTCGGTAAACCTAAAAAAATTATTATGGATAATGAGTTTAGAGCAGAACAATTAATACAATATTTAAATGCCGAAAATGTAGAAGTCCATCACACAAAACCAAATAGCCATACAGGAAATGCAGACATTGAGAGACTGCACTCAACCTTGTTGGAAAAACTAACAGGAATTGAGGACTCTAGTCTTTCAACAGAAATGAGGATACAAATTGTTATATGCAACTATAACGATAGGTACCACTCAACTATCAAATGTTCTCCAAGGGACGCCAAAGAAAACATTTGTCCATCCATATTACAAGATAGAATAAATACAGTAAAACAGAAAACAATAGCCAAATTAAATCAAAACAGAGAAGAATATATAGAAAACAGACAAACAGGACCAATTAAAAACTACAAAAGAGTACGGCATAAGGATCAACCATATTTCAGAATATTTCCCTTACAAAACGTCCATCCGGCAAATATAAAAAGACCAATGAAATTAGCAAACATAGAAAATCCAAATGAGGATGATGACGATTCATTCAGTCTAAGGGCATTTAATGGAGATAATAACATTTAATTTTTTTTTCTACATATATATACATGATTTTTTTACCCCAGTGGGTAAGGGGTCTTTCTAGAATATACCCATGGTAAGAGATGCCTGTCGTAAGAGGCGACTAAAATCCAATTTAAGTTTTTTAAATCAAAACCTAAAACGGTTATACATTTTTACTTTTACAGATGACGATAATAATTATTTTTTAACAATAATCATATCATTGGTGACAGCACTTTTGCAAATTTACACCAATAATAGAAGATGCGGGGTATACAATTATACAAACAGCGGACATAGAAATAGTTAACGAAATAAGTACAGTTATACATACTATAAATCCGAACAAGATAGCAGACATAGTTGATCAGGTTAAAGAAAATATTGAAAAACTAAATATTGAAAATAAAGAAATTTTGTTTGATGAAATAAAAAATATAAAAGCAAAAATCACATCAATAACACCGAATATCAAAAAGAGAAATAAAAGAGGCTTGATAAATATAGGAGGAATAGCATATAAATGGATGTTTGGAGTCATGGATGATGATGACAGACAAGACATTTTGAACCATTTAAAAATTATTGAAGAAAATGGCCATAATGCCATTGTAAATTTAAATAAACAAATAGTAATTAATGAACATTTAAATAGATCACTAAACTTATTAAAAGGAACTATAGAATCAGATAGGAAACAAATAATAGAAACTTTAAATATAATAAACAAAGAGGAAAATAGAATTGAAAGTAAAATTTTGTATAATGATGAAATGAATAAACTAAAATTCATAGAAAGTAAAGTTCAAGAAATACAAAATAATATAGCGGCGGCTAAATACAATATGGTACATCCAAGTATGTTAACTAGGGAAGAAATTGAAAATACGAGATTGATTTTTACAAACTAAAATTATCAAAAGTAGGAGTAGTAGTATACAGAAACGATACAATAATATTTGCAATTCAGATACCAAGAACATTTTTTCAAACTAAGATTCAATTAATAACCCCAATGCCAAATAGAAATAAATTACAAATTATTGAAAAAGAAAAATTCGTTATAAAAATTGGCGAAAACTATTTTGATTATGTAGAAAATAAAGCATTTAAAAATCTAAAATTGAGTAAAGCTGCATATTTTCAAATACTTGCGAATTTAAATATAATAACAAAACATCAATACAAGAAATAAGCGATGACACAATATTAATAAGAAATGCAAAAAATGATGTAATAAAACAAAACTGCGATGACAGAAAAATTGTATTAAAAAATAACTATATAATCAAATTTGTAAATTGTAAAATGGAAATTTTAAAACAAGAATTTAAAAATAATAAAACAGAATATATTCATACAATTATATACTCTGCCGAAAAATTAAACCAAAGTTACACACCAAAATTAACATTCAATGATATTGCAATAAAAGATATAGAAAACATAAAAGAAATTGCAGAATTAAAATACCATAAAAATGTATCATATGGTATTAATATATCATTGATAATCATTGTAATGGTAGTAGTAGCAATCCTAGTAATAATATTAAAGAAAAAAACAACAAAAATAAAAATTGTAAATACAAGAACTCAGGAGAGTTCAAACAGTAACGCTGGGGGAGTTGCGTCGTCAAACGACTCCACCACTGTCAAACTCGTCGACACACAAAAAAAGACAAGTATTTTTTAAATATTTTGTATTTGTCTGAAATGTAAGTTGAATCTTCAGATTCAACTACATACATATGTACATATAAAATTGTAATATAAGATATGCCGGGTCGTTGATGCTGAGGAATGTCAAGTCAGCACAACGGCTTCAGGTAAATTTAGCAAGTAAGATTTTTATAAAGGTTTCAGGTAAATTTAGGAAATAAGATTTTTGTAAAGAATAAAATGATGATTAATAAACTGGACGGCAAGCCGCTCAGTACGGTAAACCGGAGTTTTATTATATCGTAATTCGCGTGAACAGGGCAAAAGCACAAAAAAATATATTAAAGTAAAAGCTGCTATCTAAACCAAAACACGTTTCTACAATGCCATCTTCATCATCTGAGGAGACATTCTGTGAATTAAATTTATCGGCCGAAGACATACAGGACATTCAAGTTATTGAAGACAGCCAAAAGCCCAACATCAAGAATGTTCTGGTAGATATTGATGTTATTGAAGACAGCCAGCAACTCAACATTGATAACGTTCTGATCGAATCAGATTTGTCGAGTCGCCTAGTACTTCCACCCTATTATCATGTCCTGGCGAGCCAAGTGGTTCCCAAGTAGATGGAGCCAAGTTGATGGAAATAAAGAGTTACTAATACACGTTGACATTAAGGATCCAAATGCACATATTATATACATATTAAGTCATTTATTTATATTTATACACTTCATATACAAAAATTTAAAATTTTCTTGGATGTGCTCGTTTCTGGACTGTGAACATGATAAACAAATCTTTGCTTAAATTAAATACAACACAGTTATGATCATATACAGTTAATATAGTGCTTTCTGGTAGACAATATTTTTAGTTTTTTTTTGCGGTGCGTAAATAAATAAGGATGTTGGTTTTCCGACACGCGAACACGCAACGTATAATTGTCCATGTGCGAAACAGGGAAACTCTAAGTTTATTCCGCAAACTTGCAACGATTGGCCTTGCGATTTATTTATGGTCATCGCAAACGCCAGACGCACGGGAAATTGCAACCTCTTAAAATCAAATGGCAAGTCCGTTGGAATCATAGGTATTCGTGGGATTAAGACATCCTCTTCTTTGTATTTTCCTTTGATTATTTTAGCTTCGATGATGTTATTCATGAGTTTCTTCACAACCAATCTCGTTCCATTGCAAAGTCGAGGTTGATTAATATTACGCAGCATTCTGTAGGATAGTTGACTACGTCATCCTGGTTTGTGGCCGTGTCAACTGATTTGTACGTAAACAACTCTCCTGGAAGGAAATTCTGAATGGTAGTATTGATATCATCGACATCTTTGTTTTTTGCTGCCAATATTGCTCGTTCACTTAGCCAATCGTGGTTATTATATTGTTGTTTAATGTCCGGAAAAACACGCTGAATAAGCTCCTTTTTCGATTCTGTGAAGTGACAGAAATCTGTTGGGAAAAGTCATTAATCCGGTCGAGCTGTCAACTGCGACCTTACCATTGCCAATATCCAGCAACTGCTTCGAAAACACAGTCGCAGTTTGATCTTGTTGCAAAAATACTCGCATGTTTGTAGTTAATTGTATTGTCTTTACGTGCCACCACAAATTTGATGATTTTAGACATGCGTTTATTTCGTCAGCAACAGTTGATCGAGGAATTACTGGAAGAGTCTGACGAAAATCACCTGACAACAGTATCATAGCTCCACCAAAATTGTTTTGGTTATCGCGTAAATCTTTTAACGTCCTATCTAGTGCCTTCAGCGACCTCTTGTGGGCCATTATGCATTCGTCCCAAATTATCAATTTGCATACTTGGAGAGTCTTCGCCATAGCGCTATTTTTGGCTATGTTGCAAACTGGCGTTTCGTTGATATGCATGTTTAATGGCAATTTTAAGGCTGAATGTGCAGTTCGTCCGCCTTCTAATAAAGTTGCTGCTATTCCAGATGAAGCCAACGCTAGGGCTACCTCATTTTGCGATCGGATCTTTGCTAATAGCAATGAAATTAGGAACATTTTCCCAGTACCCCCAAGAGAATCAAGAAAGTAAATCCCCCCAGACCCACTGTTTACAGCTTGTGTTAAACGATCGTACGCAACCCTTTGTTCTTCGTTCTATTGCGGAACAGTTGTGCGAACTGCTTCGGTCATAGCTTGAGTATCATACTGGAGTTCTCTTTGCAACTCATGGTTTAATGCATCTTGCATAGCACGATTGGGTGCTGTGAGGCCCAAACACGACAATACCTTAATTGCCATTAACAAACACATATCTTCTATTATTATCAATGTGTCATTGTAAATCTCTGCCGTAATTTCCAATGTAGGATTCAAAGTTTCACAACGCACGCGATGCAACACATCCTCAGACATGTCATCCCTATATTTCATCCACAAATCATTCGGATTTGAGGGGAAACATGTCGATATTATAATCGCAAACAGTGTGCGAATTTGATGCGGCGATGAAGATATCACGGAATCCCGATGCGAATCGTTTTCAAGCAACCGTAATAATTGACAGGCCTCACGGTAAGTCGCACACAGATGTCCATCAACTGTTCGCAATTGTTGAAAAGATGTCAGACCAGGAACATTCACCAATAACAATCTAAGATAATAACATTCATCGTTATTAGGATGTACTGTATATATACGGCCTATAGCACCTGTGGCAAATACATTTTCTTTACTTTGATGATGCGTTCCACGTGTAGTAGCGCGTCATATCAGCATACAGCAAAGTGCGAGCGAATTGATCAGTTGCACAAATTGAGAAGAAACCTGTCAATGTGGTCACAGGTGGACGTGCCGCTCTATCCACAGCGTTGTTTGGGTTGAAATACACTCGTTGTCCATTTTCTAAATGAACTGCCAAATGCAATACAGTGGGATGCCTTTCATGAATTGCAAACGAAAATATGCGCCAAATAGCCTCATTGCTGCTTACATAGCGACCCATCTGATAGTGAGACACTTCATCATTTGTGTTTGTTACTGCGAACATGGCCATGTCGCTACCTTTGTTAACATATTTACATATGTACATACTTTATGGATTTCACAGAATTACAAAATTCCACGATGATGTGAGCTTCAAAAGTTTTGGACAATATGGGCGAGAACGGCACAATCCAACGATTGTCTACATGAAAATCTTGTCCTTTTATCTTGACATCTACAGATCGTCCACCGTCCTCAACTGATCGCCGACGATACAATGGGTAACCATCGATTCCGAAGATGGTTTCAGCAAGCAAGTTTCTCGCGTACCGTTTGGAGCACTTGCCGTCGATCATACAGGATGAGCTGTTGTTGAAAACTCCGCAAGGTCCATATATCATGTGTTTAGTTACTATCGCATGCAATTTTGGGTCAACCGTTTCATCAGGAATTTCGGCTGAAATAATGGAATCAATTTCTTCTGGCCTTATTTTGTCAACCAATCAGACTAATATATGAGCATGTGGCAAACCACGCTTTTGCCACTCAACAGAGTACATCCAACAACGTACTTGGCCATACACACGATGCTTTGTAATGAAATTCATTAAGGATTTTAATTTTTTCTTGTAATCTCTGGCTGTGATGTCATGCCTATCAAGTGGTGTTTGGTGTTGACACATCAAAATGTGATTTACTTCACCTTCACGGATCATGAGTCTGTATGCATAATAATTCATGGCACTGACTTTTTTGTGTGTATCAGCACCTGGAAGTACATATGATAAAAAAATACATTTATATATTGAACATATAAAATATTTTATTTTGTATAATCTAATTACCTGTTGTTGGATTAACCATTTTGATATTAAAATGGTACCCATCTTCTCCCTGCCAGAAAATTAATGGGTATTGTAAAGCATCATAAGCTCTATGCGTTTCATATACACGTTTCAATTCATTGTTCCGGTTCCGGTTCCTTGATTGCAAATTCGCTCCAACAACGACAATAGCCACTTCATCTATTGTCGGTGAATTAAACCTCCTTGCATGCTCTCCAGCAGGTGTTTTGTTGGCTCTTATTACAATATTATGGCTGTCTGATGGCATCCGATCCAGTGCCATTTTGAACATCTTCACTAATTCATTATTCTCGTGAAGAAATGTTTGCAGTTGTTGGACAATGATTCGCTTGACGGTTGGATTATGACCACAACGTGTATCAACTTCCACATCTTGATTGCCCATAAAACAAATTTGCAAAGTTTATGATCTGCATCTGGCCCCGGCAGCATTGCCCCCAGTAGGTGATGAATTTGTCCTTATATCTGTAATTGTTTAAGAACTGGTTAAATTAATTGTGATACAAATACAAATTAGAATTTCACTAAAACAATTATGGTATACTACCTTGAAAGTAGGCATGAACCCGTCTTGTACTATATGCGTTGCACCAAACGATGTCATTTGGAAGCAATTATTATATTTTTGGATGTTAGCCAAGAAGTGTTTAGATTCACTTTCCATCCCATTAACTAATGAGTGTAACGGTTCAGGTGGTGGAACCAATTGAGGCAATTGTACATTGCCACCAGCACAACATAATCCTGCAGGTTCACTACTGTACTTTAATGCTTTACAATATTGACAAATGATTGACATTTCTCCAATCGTCACAGATTTGTCGGCACTATAATCAAATTCCGGTTCGTAGGAAAATGCTCCTCGTTCGAGGTTTACAGGAGCATTGCGTCTGCGGAATCGATTAAATTCGTTATCCCGTGCTCGCTGCTGTTGTGATCGATGTGCACGAACTCGTTCCATTCTCTCCCTATCCACTTGATAGTTATTTACTCTTGAATCCCATACTTGTACGACTGTTATCATTATCAGCAACTCGCTGGTCATTAGTGCGGTTGGAGCGTAAAGTAGCTCGTTGCACATTTACACGACTTCGACGACCTATGTCAGGTCGTTTTCATTTCCTCGGCATTGTAAGCAGCGAGAAGAAAATCACTTTTAGCAGTATTTCAATATTTCTCCAATTAAATGTTTCTTTTTTTTAACATGAGATGACAAAACAATGGAACGTTCGGATACACTTATTACTTTCTTATTTCTCCAATTAAATGTTTATTTTTTTTTAACATGAGATGATAAAACCAAGGATATTAAAGTAGGAGCGCAGCAAAAAGTCTCTAAATGTATGTACAAAACAATGTAACGTTCGGATACACGTGCTTTTTACATGAGATGACAAAACAATGGAACGTTTGGATACACTTATTACAGGGCATCTCGACTGGATAGAATTTATAGAATACTAACTGTTATTGCCATTGCCAAATCTGTATGTGGGCATTTGCTATCATGATATAATCATTTGCGCAAAAGCGTAGGGTAGGTAGGTTCGAGATGATGTAGCGTATGCTTTGAGCTCTTGAAAAATTTATTTTATCATTTGCGAAATGCCGTCGGGTAGGTAGCTGATGTAGGGCACGTTTTGAGCTCTTTAACTCCTTAAATATTTTGTGTGGAACATAAAAAAAGGATAAATATCCTTTTGTTTACAAATGTATTTTTGGAAAAAATAAGAATTTATATTTTGGACTACTATATAATAATTGTGGCATAACTTTTATATACCAATTAAAATAATAAATTTAAAATGAGAAATGATATTTTGATTTATGCTTGTATAAGTTTATTAAATTTAAGACTTCCCAACCCAATTTGCATAATATGTCTATAAATTAACAATATTATACTAAATATTAAATGTTATTGTGAAAATGTACTTTATTTTTATAACATGACACGCAACCGTCTTAACTCGCTCTTCTAATTTTCATATTACCAAAATTAAAATGCCGTCGGCATATGTGGAAATGGAATATGTTGCCTCTTCGAAATTTTCATATAAATGAAAACTGCGCTGTTAAACTGCTGAAGAGACAGCTTCTAGCTTACCATGGCAAACTATGTAGTATTCTATATCTAGTAAGCAATGAGCAATGTGGAGTCTGCACAGGCAGAGATGCCCCGTTATTATAATAAAAATATTTTTGAGAGTTGGTAACACTGTAAGGTTGGCACCATCAAACATGTCAACACATAAATTATATTTATATAGATTTTGAAATTGAAATTTAAATACACGATGTTATGAGCAAAGTTGATATTATGTTGTCGATTCAAAAGTCTTGTTTTAATGCGTTCTTCAATTCGAGTGGAACTGAGGGCACAAATACCGTCAAATGTTTGACAGCAAGTAAGTAGTCAACTTTTATACGGGAAAATGGAATTGTCATTTTACTCTATCTTACTCGTAATTTTTCCTTATTTGCTCACCGTTTCGACCTACCCTTGACTACGACAAACATTTTAAAACCAAAGTCAGCTCAATCGGCCCAGCCGTTCTCGAGTTTTAATCAGACTAACGAACAACAATTCATTTTTATTTATATAGATATGTAGATAGATAGATAGATAGATAGAAAGATAGATAGATAGATCTGTGAGCGACTATCTTCTTGCTTTGTTTCTGATAGCAAAACCGATAAAATTGGTTTCCGTGACACCCAAAACAAAATTCTGTTTCGAATATGAAACCAATAATATCTGACTTCATAACACCCACTACTTTTTTTGATCGGTTTCAATTCTGATTCTAACAACTATCAGATTCCACAACACCCCTGATGATGATATCATTCAGTATATTCAAAATGGCAAACAAGAGCTTTTTTAGTTTTGTAACCTGCTAACTATCAAGTCATAAATTTGAGACAATATTTGGTGACTAAAGACTAGAGACTGTGTTGTGAATAGTAACTAGTCACAAATTGAGACTTTACCTCAAAATGTCTCAAATAGTGACTAGGGACTGCTTACAGAATTGCGCAATAAATTTCCTAATAATGAAGGTAGGCAAAATATTATTTGCTTTTGCGTTTTCCACTTTTGTATTTCACATTGATGGTGGTTTTTGTTTAATTTTAGTGATAATCTATATATTGCTATTTGTTGATACATTTAAAGTTATTGTTCTGGATACGACAAGAGAAGCTACTTTAGAGTGAATTTGCTGTCCTTATGGACCGCAAGTTCAAACACTGGGAGTACATATAATGCTTTCCCTGAAAAGTAAGCTGCTGCCAGAATGAAATCTGCACCTTTGTTATCCCAGGCCTGCACAGCGATCAGGTCCCGTGTTAGGAACTCTGAAATACAAAAATGAAATCAATATAGGTCTCTCAATAGAGAGATACCTGATTACTTTGTTTGCTTCCATTTTGAGGCCCCTGACTTAATTTTGTAGACTCAAGGTTTCTGGATCAGTAAGATGCCGAGGTTATTCTGATTAATGACTAGCCGGAGAGCGAACTCATATGGCTTGTCTGTATCATAGTACGCATGGGCGGAACATCATCATCCCACTTTGCATAGAGGACGGCCCCTTCCAGCCTTCCAGCTAAGGAAAGATCTCCCTTAGCCAGTTAGCAGTCCTCTCGTCCTTACTATTTCTGCTCTAAAATACACACAAAAAAAACTGCATACCCAAACCCCCTATATATTTGGTTGATGACGAGATACTGCAGAACGGTAAGTTCCTCCGACCCCAGTGGATAGTTGATAACTAGGACAGCCATATGCACTTAAAGGCACCCGCATATTTGCGCTGTCCTTCCACTACCTGAGTAGGATTTGGGGCGGAATGTTGGCCTCCGTTCGCAAGATTCTTCGGTTACCTCTTCTCTCTTGTGCCTTAGGTACCACTTCAAGCTCTCACCGTTCATACCCTTTCTGCGTGGATCATCCTGTCCTCCGGGACAGCCAGCTAGTTGAGGAGGCAGTCCATATGAGTAAGTTTAATTTCAGTTACGATAGAAGTATATCACTCTTCAAACTGGAAGAAAAAACTTTAAAAAAATTTTAGCTAGCGCATTCTGGTTTGCTGAGGCATTTGTACGCGAAATTGTGCCTGAACTCAGAAATCCTACTGAAGTAAAAAACTTCTAAAATACCGAAAGTAACAGTGGAAATAAAAAACTTAGTGATGGAAATTCGCAGAGTATTTATTATCAAATTGTTAGAGATCTTAATGCAAAATTAGCTGAATTGTATTTCAATAGCACAAATTGTAAATTAATCACTTAATATTATTAAGATAAGCTGGTTTTGGCATCGTGACATACAATTACCAGACAGAGATAAGCTCTGAGCTTCATTAGGATACCTCACCGGTTGACAGGTATTGTATTTGAATTTGATTTAAGGTATTTAGCAACCTAATACTATTAGAAATTCTTCTAGCGCCTTCCCCAAACAAAGACAGATTGGGCTCGCTTATGGTGTCGTAGAGCCAAAGGACCATTTTTGGTGAGAGACATCACCATGGAATACCAATGGCTTCTAAGTATGCCTTCACATCAATTTTACTTGGGTAATTCGATTTACAATTTTAACTTCCGAACGATTCTTTTACTTTACAGTATATTATTTGAGAGTCAATGACGTTTTCGAAATAAAACTTTGTGCTTGTGCGTGATTTCACAAAATTAGACCATAACTTTTCACGTTCCCAGTTAATAAATACAGTCGACTCTCGTTAATTCGAAACTCTAGGGACTCTTGAAATATTACGAATTATCGAGTGTTTGAAATATCAAATGGTTCAAAACTTGTGAGAGAAAATAAATAAAACTTCAAAGTATTAAGTGTTGGTTAATTTTTATTTATTAAAAATGACAAGAATTAAGAGGTACATTCGTGTACATATGTATTCGTAATGTGAATTAATTAATCTTTCGAAAGAACTTTGTTATACTGGTTTGCTTTAAAGCACAATTCTGCTGCTCACACTGCTCAATAACTTTTTTTAAGAGAAAAAGTGCCTGAAATGCTTTTTCATCACTTTCGTTTTGTAGACAGAAGCTTTGTAAGGTATCAAATGAGGATCTTGCTTCCTTAACTGACACCTCTGCCAAAGGTTCCGATGTATCGTCCTCTTCTTCATCGTTACTTTACGTATCTGTCGCAGATAAAATTTCGCCATCGGTTAGTGAACCTGAGGCAGCAACATTTTCATCTACTTGAACAAAATCAGAAAAACTCACACCGCAGATGTCAACTAATGGTTCTATTGCTGGTTCTTCATCTATAAGTATTGGAAGATTGTCTTGATTTTCTTTTAAGAAACCGGATTCTTTGAAGTAGTTGAGAATCGTTAGGGGTGTTACAGCTCTCCTCTCCTCTAGTAAAATAGCTGTGAACCGTGATATTTGCAGCTAACTGTTTGTCGAGAGATTCTAAAACGATCTTAACAATTTCTTTGCGATAGAACGTCTTCATCATCAACACTTCCACTTTCCCCACAAACTTTTTTAAGAACAAATCCATTTCTCTTTTTGAAATTTTTAAGCCACCCTTCACTTGCTGCAAAGTTTTTGATTCTTAGAGTAGACGCGAACTCTTTTGCTTTTTCCTTCAACAAGTTCCCACTAATAGACACTTTTTGTCCTCTACACTGTCTTAGCCAAATGACCAGGCTTTCTTCCAGACGAGGAAATTCACCTTTAGTAGTTCTTTTCCGTACTCCAGCAGTTTGAGAAACATTAATTGTGCTTTATTATTGTTGAGAGAGTACTCAGAGGAATCTTAAATTCTTTTACAACATCACTCTTCTTCTCACCTTCTTCTACTTTTTCGATTAACTTTTTCTTTTCAGCAATCGTCAAACATTTATACTTCCTGGGGCTCATAACTAACGCTAACTTTTAATCTGCATATCAACGAAAGAATAACAGTAAGTGAATAACTAAACATACCAATTCGTGAGAAGTGTGTGCGTCAAATGGTCAAACTAATCATAACAAAAACAAAAGCTCGTGTATCTTGATACAAGTTTGAACTTGGCGCAAAATGTACTTACAATCTTTCCGCCTCTTCTCTCTGCAACTTTGAATTGTCGAGTGGTGGACGCTGATGAGTTCGAATTAACGCGTCGTTTTGTTAAATAGCAATGATTTTTTCGTGCGAATTACCAAGTGTATGAAAATGTATTGATTTAGTTCGAAATATAAAGACATTTAGTAGGGAACTCGTGACAACTTTGAATTATAGAGAGGTTTGAATTAACGAGAGTCGACTGTATTTGAATCTCAATGCTTGTGGCTGACTTTTTAGCGGAAATGTTGGCCAATCTGTGAGGTACTTTAATCTGAGAGCACTGTTTTCTGGTAATATTATGTCGTGTTGCGAAAAATGTATAACATCGGCTTAACCCTTCTGTTATCTTAAGGTCATCTCGTGACCTTTTTATGTTATTTTTGCTTATGTTTCATAAAAGACACACAATTTTGGGATTTCCTTTTACGAATTCCTACATTGAGTGAAATCGCTTTGAAAAAGTGCAAACTATTTTTAATAATCTGATAAAAAACATGGTAGAATCAAAACTAACGTGTGGGCAGCATAAGGTCATTCAGTGACCATCTGCTGTTCAAAGTGACACCAGGAAGTTTCGCGCCATTTTTGCCAATTAATTTTTGTGTAAAACGACAGACATTGTAGATATTTTATAAAATGAAATGTAACCGAGCATCGGTGAGTATTTTGATTGATTTCGATGGAGTATTATCTGATTCAGCAAATTTGTCGTCCGACAGAAACCCAAATACACACAATAATGGAAGACATTGGGGATATTGATAAGTATAGTGATTTTGAGCTCGATAAGAATGTATTGGAAGAATTGCCAGATGGCGAATCTTCTAAAAAGTAAAGTACATTGCTAGTGAAGAAGAAGACAGTATTGTTGAAGCTGATATAAGTAACATTTCCGTGTACTTTTCACCGACAGCAACCAAGAGCCAGAACAGAAAATATAATTCGACGACACCCCGGTTACAGTATATTCAATTCACCGAATATCAAATATAAAAGAAACATTTGACCTGTGCTAGAGTTCACCGTATGCGTATGCTTTGAGCTCTTGAAAAATTTATTTTATCATTTGCGAAATGCCGTCGGGTAGGTAGCTGATGTAGGGCACGTTTTGAGCTCTTGAACTCCTTAAATATTTTGTGTAGAACATAAAAAAAGGATAAATATCCTTTTGTTTACAAATGTATTTCTGGGAAAAATAGGAATTTATATTTTTGGACTACTATATAATAATTGTGTCATAACTTTTATATACCAATTAAAATAATAAATTTAAAATGAGAAATGATATTTTGATTTATGCTTGTATAAGTTTATTAAATTTAAGACTTCCCAACCCAATTTGCATGATATGTCTATAAATTAACAATATTATACTAAATATTAAATGTTATTGTGAAAATGTACTTTATTTTTATAACATGACACGCAACCGTCTTAACTCGCTCTTCTAATTTTCATATTACCAAAATTAAAATGCCGTCGGCATATGTGGAAATGGAATATGTTGCCTCTTCGAAATTTTCATATAAATGAAAACTGCGCTGTTAAACTGCTGAAGAGACAGCTTCTAGCTTACCACACAATAATGGAAGACATTGGGGATATTGATAAGTATAGTGATTTTGAGCTCGATAAGAATGTATTGGAAGAATTGCCAGATGGCGAATCTTCTAAAAAGTAAAGTACATTGCTAGTGAAGAAGAAGACAGTATTGTTGAAGCTGATATAAGTAACATTTCCGTGTACTTTTCACCGACAGCAACCAAGAGCCAGAACAGAAAATATAATTCGACGACACCCCGGTTACAGTATATTCAATTCACCGAATATCAAATATAAAAGAAACATTTGACCTGTGCTAGAGTTCACCAACACCGAGGGCGCTAAAAAATTGGAGAGAAATATCAACCAATTGATGAAATAGAATTTAATAGATTTTTGAGTATTTTGATATTAGGAGGTACTTCAAATGGCATATTTATACAATATGTACTTGCTAAAATACACATAACTTAGAAACAGGCGATTATCGGTCGTACGGAGAAAGTCTCCGCAGTCTTTGAGATGAAGTTTAGGGTCGACTAATATTTTGCGTTCTAATGTCACTTACAAGGTTTTTGGAAGTAACTTATGTACTGAGGTTCGTTAACAGAGATAATCGCAGTGCGACAGTATATGACAAACTTGCTAGAAATTCGGGATTTCGATAAAAGAGTAGCTAACGTACCGCAACTGTTTGTTCCCTATGTAACCGTAACAGTCGATGAGAGTTTAATTTCTTTTAGAGGCAGATGTCCATTCTTAGCTTACATGACAAGTAAGCCAAGTAAATACGGGATAAATGCTTGGGTAGCTGCGGATATGCGAACAAAATTTAGCCTAAATTTTCAAATATATTTGGGAAAAGATTCAGCAGAACCGGAACGAAACCAAGACCAACGGGTAGGGTTGGATCTAGTAAGTGGGTATGAATGACGGATTATAACAAACAGATAACTTTTTTACAACTCGAGATTTGGCATTACATTTACTGAATAATAATATGACATTGATGGGCATTATCATCATTGTTCAATACATTCCTATAAAGTATACATGTAAAATGGTTAGTGAATTGAGCACTCTTCGTCATAACAAAAGTCTTATTGAAAACCATCGCAAGAAGTTGCCGGAAATAAAAGATTTTTATAATTCTACAAAATCTGGAGTCGACACAATTGACCAATTAGTAGAAACATATACGTGCAAGAGACAAACTAATCGTTGGCCCTTAGCTGTCTTCTCGAATATTGTGGATGTTTCGGCGCTTTGTATTTGCATTTGCTTAAGTTTTATGGACAGAAATTCACTCTAATTGGAATGCGTCAAAATCACATAAGCGCAAAATTTTATCGAAAAACTTGTCCTATACCTTGTTCAGGGTGAAATAACTCGTAGAAAACGCGTACCTAAAAAACAGATGTCGGCTGGTATTGTCAGGAATGTCTGGGCAGAAGCAGAATAGATAAATATTTCGCGGATGTTGCTCTAGACAAGAGAAAAACAATTCAGCGAGCCACCTGCACATTCATTTATACTCAAAAAAACTAAGAAATGTTAAGAACAAAATAAAATTATAATCAATACAACTATGATATGTTAAATTCAAACTTAATTTTTTAGTCAGTAAAATTAAGAAAAATTTGAAAAAAAAACTAAAATCATAAGGTTTTTATAGGATACCCTTACAAAACTCCGACTAGGTCATTTCGTGATCTTAACATCACATGTGCAACTTTTTATTAACGTAACAGAAGGGTTAATACACCATCCAGGAGGATGGAGTCATGTGTAGAAGTTCACGCTAGTGAAGAAAGTTCTCTGATCGCCATTCACTTGGGAGTGGCCAGAAACGATTCTTTTACACATGGCTCAAACAGCTCACAACTTCCGGTCTTTGGCCAAGTATCCTCTGGGAGCCTAAGAACATCCGTTCGAAGGCGAGCTAAAATGAGAAGGCGAAACATCCCCTACATAGGGTTTTGCGCTGGGTTTGGGACCCGCCACGTGAAAAGCCCCCCCACTGAAAGACTACCAACTGCCTCGGATGAGAGACCCCCCTTTTGATGACGACCATGGCAAACGAAATAAGGACTACGAATTGAGGGCATGCACCTGGAATGTCCGGACCCTTAATTGGGAAGGTACCGCTGCCCAGCTGGTTCATGTCCTCGCGAAAATAAAGGCTGACATCACCGCAGTCCAAGAAATGCAATGGCCGGGACAAGGACAGAAACGAGTAGGTCCTTGTGACATTTACTACTGTGGCCATATAAAGGAGAGCAAGTTTGGCGTTGGATTCGTGGTGGGAGAGAGACTCCGTCGCCGAGTACTATCATTCACTCCGGTGAATGAACGTCTAGCCACAATCCGCATCAAAGCGAGGTTCTTCAACATGTCGGTGATTTGCGCCCACGCCCCAACGGAAGAGAAGGACGACGTGACCAAAGATGCCTTCCATGAGCGCTTGGAACGCGGATCGAAAAGCCACAACCGGATCGATCGTGTTGTGATAGATGGAAGACACGTCTTCAGTGTTTTAGATGTGCGTACGCTCCGAGGTCCTAACATCGACTAGGACCACAATCTTGTTGCAGCCAAGATTCGCACCCGTCACTGTGCAGCAAAAAACGCCCGTCAACAAACATAAGGAAGGTTCGACGTCGAGAAGCTGCAATCACAACAGACAGCCGAACGATTTACTACTCGGCTTGCACTCCTGCTTTCTGAGAGCACTCGTCAACAACTCGGTATAAGGGAACTGTGGGACGGCATTTCAAACTTCTTACGTACAGCTGCAACCGAAACCATTGGTTTTCGGAAAGTGCAAAAGAACAACTGGTACGACGAGGACTGCCGTGTCGCAGCGGAGAGAAAACAGACTGCCTACCTCGCAACGTTACGATTGACCACAACACGCGCGGGAAGGGATAGATACCGAGAGCTGAAGAGGGAAGCGAGACGCATTTGCAGACAGAAAAAGAAAAAGGCCGAAATGCGTGAGTACGAAGAGCTTGATAAGCTGGCCGACAGGGGTAATGCTCGAAAATTCTACGAAAAAATGCGACGGCTTACAGAAGGTTTCAAGACCGGAGGATACTCTTGTAAACACCACGGCGATGATCTAGTAATCGATGCCCAGAGCATACTAAAATTATGAAAAGAAAACTTCTCCAGCCTGGTGAGTGACCGTAAAAGCATAACGCCAGGAGAAGGCGAACCCGATTCCCCAATCGATGACGATGGAGCAGACGTTCCATTGCCCGACCATGAAGAACAATAAAGCGGCACGGGCCGACGGATTGCCGGCCGAGCGGCGGTGAAGAACTGATAAGCAGCATGCATCAGCTTCTTTGTAAAATATGGTAGGACGAAAGCATACCCAACGACTGGAATTTAAGTGTGCTACGATTAATCTATGAAAAGGGAGAACTCACAATCTACGCCAACTAACGTAGGATAAGCCTCCTCAACATCGCGTATAAGGTTCTATAAAGCGTATTGTGTGAAAGATTAAAGCCCACCGTCAACAAACTGATTGGACCTTATCAGTGTGGCTTTGGACCAGGCAAATCAGCAACCGACCAGATATTCACCATGCGCCAAATCTTGGAAAAGACCCGTGAAAGGAGATTCGACACACATCACCTCTTCGCCGATTTCAAAGCTGCTTTCGACAGCACGAAAAGGAGCTGCCTCTATGCCGCGATGTCTGAATTTGGTATCCCCGCAAAACTAATACGGTTGTGTAAACTGACGTTGAGCAACACGAAAAGCTCCGTCAGGGTCGGGAAGGACCTCTCCGAGCCGTTCGATACCAAACGAGGTTTCAGATAAGGCGTCTTGCTATCGTGCGACTTTTTCAACCTGCTTCTGGAGAAAATAGTTCGAGCTGCAGAACTAAATAGAGAAGGTACCATCTTCTATAAGAGTGTACAGCTGCTGGCGTATGCCGATGATATTGATATCATCGGCCTCAACACCCGCGCCGTTAGTTCTGCTTTCTCCAGGCTGGACAAGGAAGCAAAGAAAATGGGTCTGGCAGTGAACGAGAGCAAGACGAAATGTCTCCTGTCATAAAATAAACAGTCGTCGCACTAGCGACTTGGCTCTCACGTTACTGTTGATAGTCATAACCTTGAAGTTGTAGATAATTTCGTCTATTTAGGAACCAGTATTAACATCACCAACAATGTCAGCCTGGAAATCCAACGCAGGATTGCTCTTGCCAACAGGTGCTACTTCGGACTGAGTAGGCGATTGAAAAGTTAAGTCCTTTCTCGACGAACAAATGCCAAACTCTTTAAGTCGCTCATAATTCCAGTCCTGCTATATGGTGCAGATTCTTGGACGATGACAGCAACCGATGAGTCGACGTTGAGTGTTTTCGAGAGAAAAGTTCTGCGAAAGATTTATGGTCCTTTGCGCATTGGCCACGGCGAATATCGCATTCGATGGAACGATGAGCTCTACGAGATATACGACGACATTGACATAGTTCAGCGAATTTAAAGACAGCGGCTACGCTGGCTAGGTCAGGTTGTCCGGATGGACGAAAGCACTCCAGCTCTGAAAGTATTCGACACAGTACCCGCCGGGGGAAGCAGAGGAAGAGGAAGATCTCCACTCCGTTGGAAGGACCAAGTGGAGAAGGATCTGGCTTCGCTTGGATTATCCAATTGGCGCCACGTAGCGAAAAAAAGAAACGACTGGCGCGCTGTTGTTAACTCGGCTATAAGCGGTGTCTACGCCAATTAAGAAGAAGAAGAAGAGGGTTAATATACCACCCAGGCCCCCTATACATAATAGAACTATTTTCGAACTTTGCGAAATAATAGGAACTAAATTTAACTGTGGATAGCATCCACGTTCGTCCACTGGATACTTTGCAGCGTACTGGTATAGGAATCAAACGAACTTCATCCCGACAGTCAAGAGGGATCTGATCTGAAAAATTCCTTTAGATTTTTTAACGTTGCCTTAGACAATGATAAATGCTAAATTTCTTAAAGATATCTTGTCAAATAAGACTTTTTCCATACAAGAACAAGATTTTGATCGTTCATTTTGTGTGGCAACTAGATGCTATAATTTTCCGATCAGCAAAAATAACCAAGATTGGACAATAATCAAAGTAATCAAAATACGGAAGCATTTGTTACATTGAGTATGCTGTTGCGATGCAGACGAAAATACACTAAAGTCTACACTTATGAGCATTTATTTCATATTTGATTAAGTTTCGTGTTGTTTGCGATATCTCGAACTCGATAGTTTCAGTCTTAATCCAAATATCACGTTAATTTGACGTTCGATTTTCTCAACTAGGATTATAGCAAGAATGATAGAAACAAGATTGCGCAATGACGAGTTCAAATTTTGTTCGTTCTGCGCATCTACGTCACGGTTGACCAACGTACAATCAGCTGATTTTCAGTTGCTTGTTTTTCTTTGCAATAAGAATCAATTTTGTATTGCAGGCATACAAAAACATGAATATCATCAAAAGTTAGCTTAAATATAAGTCAATATTTTATAGTGAACATTTACCTACATATTCATTTCATGGTATTTTCGTTGTATTATTTAATTTTGTCTCTTTGCTGTGTTTGTTTCAACTATAAACATTTATGCAAATAAAAATATTGAATATTTTGTGACCAACTATAAATTTATTTTCTTATTTAATTTTCTTTTTTTGCTGTACATATTTTCAATTAAGTTTTTATTTAACGAACGAATCCTAAAATACATTCTAGCTCTGAAAAACAATTATTTTACTTTGGTGCTACAATTTACAAAATTACTTAAATCTAAGTGCTTCTGGACGTAATTTGTACATATGTATACATATGCAAATCAGTACCATTTACGTCGTCAAATACTGACTGCAAGTCTCTCTTATGCTCCATACATACATACATATGTTAAATTTTTTCCTTATCTCCGTCTGTCCGTCCGTCCGTCAGTTTATGTGGACGTAATTTTTTTGGAAAAGTGGGCGTGGCCCCGCCCCCTACTAAGTTTTTTGTACATATCTCGGAAACTACTATAGCTATGTCAACCAAACTCTATAGAGTCGTTTCCTTCAGGCATTTCCATATACAGTTTAAAAATGGAAGAAATCGGATAATAACCACGCCCACCTCCCATATAAAGGTTATGTTGAAAATCACTAAAAGTGCGTTAACCAACTAACAAAAAACGTTAGAAACACTAAATTCTACACTAAATGTCAGAAGGAAGCTGCACACAGGCTTTTTTTTTAAATTGAAAATGGGCGTGTCGTCGCCCACTTATGGACCAAAAACCATATCTCAGGAACTACTATACCGATTTCAATGAAATTCGGTATATAATATTTTCTTAACACCCTGATGACGTGTAAGAAATATGGGTGAAATCGGTTCACAACCACGCCTTCTTCCTGTTACAACTAAGCGAAAAACCATCAATATAAGGAAAAAATTTAAAAGGTCATAAAAAAAAACTGACACATGCGAACGCCAAACCCTTTGAGGGTTTTACTATACTGACCTAGTACCATCACCCTGACTTGGAATTTCTCACCCCCCAGATTAGCTGTTGTACTGTGTAATAAGTCAACCGTGACGTCAGCAAGAACGGCTGACCTAAAGCAAACATGCGCATTGCGCAATCTTGTTTCTATCATTCTTGGGATTATAGGGGGTTTATATGTAAGTAAAATGAATGATGCTGTGATCTTTAACTCAGGGATCATTTACGACTATATGTCCTGGTGTTATTAAATGTTAAAATGTTTCTAACTAAGATACAAAACTTACGACAAGAATTTAATTATAATATTTTACTTTTTATTTTATTTAGTTTCAAATGTAATAAATAAAAAACTTTTTACTATTTTAATTTAGTCAGCTCACACTGCACAAATTATTAAACTTGGTGTAATGTAAAAATGATTAATATACTGTATTTGCATACAATAAAATTGTTAAATATAAATATTTTGACAAAAATTAACATTCATTTGATTAATATACTGAATTTTGCACACAGTCAAATTATAAAATTTAAACGTTCTTACACCATGTGCAGCTATTTTAAAAACTAAAATTTAACTGTTATTGCTACAGAAAGAAATCTGAAAAAAAATTACATATATCCGTGTGAAATCAATTTTACATATGTATGTATGATTGAAAAAACTTCATAAAGGCCGCGGCAATGTTTTAGGTGAAAATATTTATGTGTTGTGACCGTATTGTATTTGTAGTGTGGTAGAATGATGGCATGTTTATTCTAGTTCATCAGTTTATTTGTTAAAGTTGACGATCGCAAGTGTAACGTTCACACGTATCCGGATGCTGTTCGCTGTACTTAAAAAATTCTTTGTGAATAATTTTGTTTAATACTAAAATTTTGTGAAAATATTGAACATGGAAGTAAATCCTGCAAGTGTTTCGAAAATTTTTAAGTACGAAAATAAGGCACTTCACACATCAGGTTTCTAAAAACAGAAAAGTGATGTTACATTAAGCAATAAGGTAAAGAAAATCACACGAGCGCGAACGAAACGAGTGAATATTTGTAGTACTACTTGCTCTTGAGGGATGATATACCCCTATGTATGTATGGATGTTTGTGTATATGTTTAGACGTTACTTGGTGATCCATAAATATCCAGCAGTAAAACAACAAACTAATAAAAATATACCTGATAAAATTATTTTTTATATTTTTTTGTGCTGTTATTAGACCGTTATATTTCTGACAGAAAGTCGAATAAACATCTCCATTAACATGTAAGAATACAAAATGATTGTATGGAACCGTCGGCTGGCCTCTTGTGTTTTCGGTTCGTACTATGTGTAAAGTAGTTTATAACTAGTTGATTTCACTGCAGGGTGTAATTACTTATGTACACATATGAATATAATATATAGCGGTATATGTGGCCATAATGCCTTGCTCATAAGAATTTTGTGGTTCGAATTGCCCGAAAACGTATTCTATTGATATGAATATAAAATTGTTAAGTGAATAATATAGAAAAAATGAATAATTTTAGAAAATGCAAAGGAGTTCAGCACTTGCTTTGATTTTTATGATAACTACATCCATTTATGCCAAAACTTAAATATTTTTTCTCAATATATTGTATCTACATATACATACATACTACATAAATACATGTACATACGTATGTAGTAGGCGAATTTAGATCTAAGTTTTCCAGCCAGTAGTATTGATTGCATTTGCATAGTTTGGGTTTCTACTAAAATAGACATTTTAAAATATATATTTACTAGTGGATATGTTGGAAATACTTAATATAAATTATAATGACATCGATATAAAATAATCAAGGCACCACCTAAACTTACAAAAACTTTTTTCAAAAAGGTATCGCCACTCTCCAGATAGTATTGAACTTATTTGTAAGAAGTTTAAATAAAATCCTTATGAAAGTCGTAAATAGTTTTCACAAAGTTATAAACAGATATACATTTTAGTTGTCTTCAGCTGCCTTCAACTCGGCAAGCGTTACTCTCCAGCGAGTCGAACAGAAGTTTTCAAAATAAAAGAAGAAAGAAAGTTGCATTTTCATTTGTCATTTGAATCATTCATAGTAGTAAAAAGCGATCTGAGAAATAATGAATCTTTGAATTTTGCATATAATAACCTTAACAAAGTTATCGAGTTGAATTCGTAAAAGAGAATATGCTGATACAAGTTTTATATAAGTTTTACTATAGTGAATTTTAGTAAGAAATTAAATTACAAAGATTCTCTTCTATTGTTGAATGCATGTTTCTGAAGCCGAACTGAACTAATTTTTCAAAAAATTTTAAGGGATGATTGAATTGAAAAGATACGTGAGCTTTAGTAAACTTCTGTTTGATGAGTGGTTGTACATTTCAGGTGTAATTAGATCAAATCCTGGTGTTTTCTTAACTTAACCCGGCCTGCCATAGTAAAACACATTTTTTGACGAAGTTCGCTTTTTTATTAAATATAGTCCCTCTAATCAACAAACCGTACAATCTTCTAAGTGTGTACAGCTGCTGGCATACGCCGATGATATTGATATCATTGGTCTCAAAAACTGCGCCGTTAGTTCTGCTTTCTCCAGACTAGATAAAGAAGCGACGAAGAACAATCAACGCATTCGCGACTTGGCTCGCACTTTACTGTTGACAGTCATAACTTTGACGTCGTAGATACTTTGGTCTGCTTGGAACTAGCATCAAAACCAACAACAATTACAGTATTGAAATTCAACACAAAATCATTCTTGCCAACAGATGCTACTTTGAATTGAAAAATAAAGTCCCATCTCGACAAACAAAGATCAAACTCTAAAAGTCACTAATTATTTTCGTCTTCCTAAATAGTGCGGAGGAATAGACAAAGTGTTCGAGAGAAAGTCATCCTACCCGGATGGAAGAGAACGCTCCAGCTTTGAAGGTTTTCAATTCAGTACTCGCCGGTAGAAGCAGAGGAAGAGGAAGACCTTTACTCCGTTGGAGAGAACAAGTCGAGAAGGATCTGGCTGTACTTGGAATCTCGGATTGGGGTTAAATATCGAAGCAACGAGTTGTTAACTCGGCTATAACCGCGTAAGCGCTGTCCAGTAAAGAAGAAGCCCCTTCAAGCGTTATACACTGATGATAGCGACCCTCCAATTTTCCGATACCATTTTTGTAGAACTATTTGTCCGTTGCTTCAAACTAGTTTTCAGTTTCGGCGATTATCTCTTCTTTTGTCGAAAATTTCTTCCCAGCGAGCATTCTTTTGAAGTTTGAGAACAGGAAATAACAGATCTGGAGAAAACAGTGGATGCAGAATCAATTCAAAGCTCAATTCATGGATTGTAGCTATTGTTTTCACTGACTTGTGACACGGTGTGTTGTCTTGGGAAAAAAGCACCTTCTTTTTCTTCAAATGCAGTCATTTTTGGGCGGTTTTGTCTTTCAAAAGGTCTAATACGACGCAAAAACTTGGGTTTATTATGCTTAAATATCTCCAAGCACTGCTCCGAATCATCAACTCGTCGTTGCTTTTGGTCAAACGTGAGCTCGCGCGACTCCTTCTTTGCACAGAGCTTTCTCACACCAAAATATTCGTAAAATGAGCGTGTACATTACCGCTTAGTTCAGATCTTTTGAGTGCCTACTGTAAGTCTGTATATACCTTTCCTGGCCTTATTTAATAAGTCTTTGGTTCTAGTCACGACATACTTGGGCCATTTTTGCTTCATTATCTTGCATTTATTTATTGATTTCCTTCTGTTCTGAGCTATTTATTCAAATTGCGTGCACAGCATCCGCCTCAGGTCTAGAGAGTCTAGAGAATTTCTCGTCAGTTTTATTAAAATTTAGCTAGTTAGGGATGACGCTATGTCCTGTTCCAACCACCTA
Source organism: Bactrocera tryoni (assembly GCF_016617805.1). Lineage (NCBI taxonomy): Eukaryota > Metazoa > Arthropoda > Insecta > Diptera > Tephritidae > Bactrocera > Bactrocera tryoni. The sequence continues at coordinate 1,361,844 of NW_024395824.1, forward strand.
ACTCCTTAATTTTTGTAGCTGAACATGCTGATAGTATCCGGATGAAAAACGTCTATGGATAGTGGGTGCAGGAGCATATTAAACACATCAGTTGGAAGTTACTTGATACCTCCATTTAATCTCTTGATTATTTATTTATTTTATTATTTCATTTTTTTAATTGTTCTAATGACAGTGGTATACTTCCAAATGACTATATTCGGCCCAAGTTCCCTATGTATTCTATTCTATTCACTTGTTATTTAGCTGTGGGTCGTCGAACTTACATATCTGTCAAGACATCTGTGCCAAATACAACATACGAATACTCATTAGCGTTTAGTATACGCTTTTCTTTCTGAAGTGCATTCGGCGATTTTTACGATTAGTGAAATTACACAGCCCGACAAAATTAAAAAAAAATTTTGCTTCTTTGAATTTATCAACTGATTCTAGTTAATTTGGGCGCGCTGAATTCAAATCTGTAATCAGTTTGTCTCTATCAGCTCTAGTTTTCATGATATAGCTTTTTTATACCCTCCACTTAACTTATGACCTGAAAAAAAAATTTCGCATTAAAAATTTATCAACTGATTCTAGTTAATTTGGGCGCGCTGAATTCAAATCTGTAATCAGTTTGTCTCTATCAGCTCTAGTTTTCATGATATAGCTTTTTTATACCCTCCACTTAACTTATGACCTGAAAAAAAATAAAAAAAGCTATATCATAAAAACTAGAGCTGATAGAGACAAACTGATTACAGATTTGAATTCAGCGCGCCCAACTTAACTAGAATCAGTTGATCAATTTTTTTTGCGAAATTTTTTTTTTCAGGTCATAAGTAAATTCAAAGAAGTAAATTGAGTGTTGGCCTGTGTTATTCAATAAAGAAGTTCAATTAAATTTTGTGTGTATTTGTATAGCATATTAATATTCCGTTTACAAATTTGAAATTTCAAACTAAATTGTATATCAGCCGATTGTTCTTGTCCGCATTACCAATCTAATCATTTTTAAGCCAATATATTGAATAAGGTAAGTGCGTTTTATTTTTCCACGATTTAGATATTAGCTTATTATTAAAACACGGCTAATGAAACTCAGAGAGCATCTTTTTCTGACAAAAATATGTCTTGGCAGCAAAAATGGATGAAAGCGAGTTAATACTTTCGCTAGCCGAAAATGTATGAAATCGGTCCAAAAATTATATAAATTATATAGGATAGTTTCAATGCGCAACATATAATAAATTTTGTTATTCTTAATTATCTTTTAGCACCCGGAATTGAATTAAATTCACATACATATACTACTAACCACATTTGAATTAATCGGCTTGATTTTAATATAAATAGCTATTTTAAATCTTAAGCAATAAATAGTGTTGAAATTAAGTGAGCATATTACCTATAATTCAAGTTATCTCTTTCTTTACTGGCGTAGATACCACTTACGCGATTAAAGCCGTATTAACAACTGTGCGCCGTTCCTTTTCGCAACGTGGCGCCAATTGAAAATTCCAGGCGAAGCTTTTCCAACGGAGTGTAGGTCTTCCTCTTCTTCTGCCTCCCCGGCTGCTCTCAAACAGCTCATCGTTCCATCGTATGCGATATTTGCCGTGGCCAATGCGCAAATGACCATAAATCTTTCGCAGAACCCTTCTCTCGGAAATTCGCAACGTCGACTAATCAGATGTAACCACCATATAGCAAGACGGGAATAATGAGTGACGTTTAGGATTTGGTATTTGTTCGTCGAGAGAGTATTTACTCTCAATTGCCTACGCAGTCCGAAGTAGCATCTGTTGGCTAGAGTTATTCTGCGTTGGATTTCCATGCTGACATTTTTGGTGGTGTTGATACTAGTTCCAAGATAGACGAAGTTTCCTACGACTTCAAAGTTATGACGGTCAACAATGACGTGGGAGCCTAGTGCGACGACTGTTGGTTTGATGACAGGAGATATTTCGTCTTGCCCTCGTTCACTGCCAGACCCATTTGCTTTGCTTCCTTGTCCAGTCTGGAGAAAGCAGAACTAACGGCGCGGGTGTTGAGGTCGATGATATCAATATCATCCGCATACGCCAGCAGCTGTACACTCTTATAAAAGATTGTACTTGCTCGATTAAGTTGTGCAGCACGAAAGGGAGTCGCCTTGTCTGAAACCTCGTTTGGTATCGAACGGCTCAGAGAGCTCATTCCCGATCCTGACCGAGCTTCTGGTGATGCTCAACGTCAGCTTACACATCCGTTTTAGTTTTGCGGGGATACCAAATTCAGACATCGCGGCATAGAGGCAGCTCCTTTTCGTGCTGTCGAAAGCAGCTTTGAAATCGACGAAGAGGTGGTGTGTGTCGATTCTCCTTTCACGGGTCTTTTTCAAGATTTGGCGCATGGCGAATATCTGGTCGGTTGTTGATTTGCCAGATCTAAAACCACACTGATAAGGTCCAATCAGTTTGTTGACGGTGGGCTTTAATCTTTCACACAATACGCTCGATACTGACGGAGCCTCCTCAACAACGCACTTAAATTCCAATCGTTGGGTATGCTTTCGTCCGACCATATTTTTCAAAGAAGCTGATGTATACTCCTTATAAGCTCTTCGCCGCCGTGTTTCAATAATTCGGCCGGCAAGCCATCGCCCCTTTGTTGTTCTTCAGGCGAGTAATTGAAATTCGAACTTCTTCATGGTCGAATTGAATTTTGTTATCGCATAAAAAAATGTTTCCTAAAAAGTGGTAAAATGGATGCGTTCACATGAGAGTACCCCCCTAAAATTCGCTAAGCATGATTTTGATATCGTGGTGGGGGTAGCTTTCAAGCGCTCAAAGAAGGCATCTTTGGTCACATCGCTTTGAACTTCGCTTTCATGCGGATTGTGGCTAGACGTCCATCCACCGTGGTGAATGACAGTACTCGACGACGGAGTTTCTCTCCCTCCACGAATTTCACACTAAATTTGCGTTTCTTTATGTGGCCACTGTAGTAAATGCCACAAGAACCTACTCGCCTCAGTCCTTGTCCCGTTCATTGCATTCCTTGGACGGCAGTGATGTCAGCCTTCACTGTAACGAGCACATCAACCAGCTGGGCAGCGGCACCTTCCCAATTAAGGGACCAAACAGGTGCATGCTCTTAAATCGTGATTCTTAACACGTTTGCAGGGATCGTCATCAAAAAGGGGGTCTCTAATTCGAGGCTGTTTTCTTATTTTATTGGTAGGGTTTTTTACGTGGCGGGTTCCAAAACGATCGCACAACCCTGTGTAGGAGATGTTTCGCCTTCTCACATTAGTTCGCTTTCAAACGGATGTTTTCCGGCTACCCAGAGGATATTTGGTCAAAGACCGGAAGTCATGAGCTGCTTGAGCCAAATGTAAAAGAATCGTTTCTGGCTGCTCCCAAGAGAATGGCAATCAGAAAACTTTCATCACTTGCGTGAACTTCTAAACATGGCTCCATCATCCGTTTAGGTTAGTAAT